>NC_133740.1:11360894-11420133 GCF_048934315.1 Petromyzon marinus | reverse complement strand
CCCCCCCTCTCTACCCCCCCCTCTCTACCCCCCCCCCTCTCTACCCCCCCCCTCTCTACCCCCCCCTCTCTACCCCCCCCTCTCTACCCCCCCTCTCTACCCCCCCCTCTCTACCCCCCCTCTCTACCCCCCCCTCTCTACCCCCCTTCTCCCCCTCTCTACCCCCCCTCTCTACCCCCCTTCTCTCTACCCCCCTCTCTCTACCCCCTCTCTCTACCCCCCTCTCTCTACCCCCCTCTCTCTACCCCCCTCTCTCTACCCCCCTCTCTCTACCCCCCTCTCTCTACCCCCCTCTCTACCCCTCCTACCCCCGTCTCTCTACCCCCTCTCTCCCTACTCCATGTCTATGTTCCCCCTATGTTTTCTATGTAATATTTGTAATATTATAATTTTTAACGACGACAAGTGCTGCATCTGCACTCAGCCCTTCTCGCAGTCCTACAGCCTCCGACGGGCAGCTCAGATCTGCATGCGGAGCTCTCCGTGAATGGAAAACTACGAACACGCAAATTCCAACTATACAGCAGCAGGTATCATCGTCAGGGTCGAGATCGAACCCACGACCTCCTGTACATCAGGCGAGGTGGTTAACATCTCAGAATGGCGGGGGAGGGGGGCAGTGATGGAGAATAGAAGTAGAAACGGAGGCGCTATGGGGAGGAGAGATGGAGGGGAAATATATGTTGAACTTCTTTCGCACCGTACGTTGCCAAACGTGCAAATCGGAGGTGCCGGTGGGGGGGGGGGGGGGCAAACCAAAAACAGCACAAAGCGACAGTTGTAGAGAGGCGAGTTCGTCACTCTGGACGAGGATAACTTTAAAGCTTCCCAATGTGGGAAGGAAGAGCGTTCCAGACGGCCGCAGAAGCGCATCGCGCGATGTGGCGATCGTGTTTGTTCGATGGCCGAGCCAAAAATACAAATACAGGAGAGCTTAAAAAATAGTGTGGGGGTGTAAAAGTGGAGGATGAATAGGGAGGGGAGGGGGGAAGAGCGAGATGGAGGCGGTTTAATTGAATGTTTATTTCGTCAGCCCGAGGTAATGATGATGATGATGGTGGGAAGTCTTTCCCTCTCCCCGCGTCTCTCCTTCTATTCCTGTACCTCGCGTCCCACCAACTCCACAGGCACACACAGAGATCCCCCAGGTAGCCTTCACACACTGCTGGGGCAAGTTCTGTCCGCGAGCACCTACAAGGGGGGGGGGGTGGGTGGGCAGCACCACGCCCGCCCGCCTTTGTCTCCCCAGTGGCGAAGATTTTGCACACCGCACTCGGTTACTACTCATTGAGGGGAGGCACCAGGTTACGGGTTCAGATGATCGTCACTGGTGGTGTTGGTGGCCGTGATTGCGAATCGAACTCGGGTCATAGCCGGGTTCGTAGCAATGCGCTAACCGCTACACCACCGCTCCCCACACACACATCCATACACGCCCTCAACTAAACTATGTTTTATTTGATCAGGTAAGGCCCACGTAGCCGTGCATCTCTTTTTCAGAAGTGACCTGGCCACAAATGAGAGCTCAATTAAATGTGGAGGGAAAACCCGGAGAGAGCTGGAGACAAATCCACGCGACCACGAGGAGAGAGCGAGACGCAAACTCCAAATATACAGCAGCAGCAGGCGTCAGGGTCGGTATCGAACCCACGACCTCCTGTATACCAGGCGAGGTAGTCAACATCTCACCAAGCACACCCGCACACGCGCACGCACGCCCACCCACCCACACGCACGCACACCCACACGCACGCAACCCCGCACACACATCAATCCACACACACCCAACCACAAACACGCAACCACACACACCCACACAGACGCACCCCCACACACGCACACCCACACACACCCAACCACACACCCGCACATCCATCCACACACACACCCACACCCCCACACACACACACCCACACACGCCTACCCACTCATCCACCCACCCCCACACTCCGTCTCGCCTCGGCGCCCCGCGCTGTCATGAGTCGCCAGCTCGTATCGATCTGTGGAGGAAGTGCTCTGGTTTATGACGCGACGCGATTACCATCCGAGATGTGTAGGGGGCACAGCAGCGGGCAGAGCGAAGCATGACGGGTAATCAAAGGGCAGCAGCAGCAGAAAGGCATCACGGGTAATAATAGGTCAGCAGCAGCAAGGCATCACGGGTAATGATAGCGCAGCAGCAAGGCATCACGGGTAATGAGAGGGCAGCAGAAAGGCATCACGGGTAATAATAGGTCAGCAGCAGCAAGGTATCACGGGTAATGATTGCGCAGCAGCAAGGCATCACGGGTAATTAGAGGGCATCAGCAGCAAGGCATCACGAGTAATGAGAGGGCAGCAGCAAGGCATCACGGGTAATTAGAGTGCAGCAAGGCATCACGGGTAATGAGAGGGCAGCAGCAAGGCATCACGGGTAATTAGAGTGCAGCAAGGCATCACGGGTAATGAGAGGGCAGCAAGGCATCACGGGTAATGAGAGGGCAGCAGCAAAGCATCACGGGTAATTAGAGTGCAGCAAGGCATCACGGGTAATGAGAGGGCAGCAGCAAGGCATCACGGATAATTAGAGGGCAGCAAGGCATCACGGGTAATGAGAGGGCAGCAGCAAAGCATCACGGGTAATTAGAGTGCAGCAAGGCATCACGGGTAATTAGAGGGCATCAGCAGCAAGGCATCACGGGTAATGAGAGGGCATCAGCAGCAAGGCATCACGGGTAATGAGAGGGCAGCAGCAAGGCATCACGGGTAATTAGAGTGCAGCAAGGCATCACGGGTAATGAGAGGGCAGCAGCAAGGCATCACGGGTAATGAGAGGGCAGCAGCAAGGCATCACGGGTAATGAGAGGGCAAGAGCAAGGCATCACGGGTAATTAGAGTGCAGCAAGGCATCACGGGTAATTAGAGTGCAGCAAGGCATCTCGGGTATTGATAGCGCAGCAGCAAGGAATCACGGGTTATGAGAGGGTAGCAGCAAGGCATCACGGGTAATTAGAGTGCATCAGCAGCAAGGCATCACGGGTAATGAGAGGGCAGCAAGGCATCACAGGTAATGAGAGGGCAGCAGCAAGGCATCACGGGTAATTAGAGTGCATCAGCAGCAAGGCATCACGGGTAATTAGAGGGCATCAGCAGCACGGCATCACGGGTAATTAGAGGGCAGCAGTTGAACAGCTCAGCGCGTTATCTGTACAACTGAGAGACATACTTTACCTGTGCGGCAAACAGTTGATGGAACCGGTTTCCCCATCCCTTCCATCCGGTTACCGGTTTTGCAAAAACAAAAAAATAAGATTTTAACAACCTGAGAATATAATTATCAAGCTGACACTGCCCTGCATCCAGTGAAAGTTTACAGAGTCCGAGTTTTATGTTGGGGGTGTGGAGCGCATCACACGCACAGACAAAATCCCCCCGTGAAGCCTTCACAGCCTGCTAGGGCAAGTGCCTTCAGCACCTGTGAAGGCCGGAATGGCACACGAGGGAAGGGGTGGGTGACCAGAACCACGCCCGACTGCCTTTGTCTCCCCAGTAGCGATGTTTACTAAAACACACCGCACCAGGTACTCATTTGAGGCTGAGTCGACCTAGGGGAGGCCCACGACCACGTCATATATTCGTCACTGGTGTTGGCCGTGAGCATGAATCGAACTCGGGTAGCCGGACCGCCGGGTTCGTAGCATAGACACAAAGACAAAGACACACACAGACACACAGATACACACACACAGACACACACAAAGACACACACACAGACACACACACAAAGACAAAGACACACACAGACACACAAAGACAAATACACACAGACACACAGACACACACAAAGACACACAGACACACACAAAGACACAAAGACACAGACACACACAAAGACAAAGATCCCCCGTGTAGCCTGAACAGACTGTTGGGGCAAGTGCTGTTAGCGAGTCACTTTGAAGGCCAGAACGGTACATGAGGGGGTGGGTGGCCAGCACCACGTCCGGCCGCCTTTGTCTCCCCAGTGAGACACACACACACAGACACAGAAACAACAACAACCGCCATTCGCCACTAAGTGGCGGTGACGTCACCACGACGCTTGTGCCAGGCCATATGCACCTTGAGGCCACGTGAAGTGTCGAACGCCCGCTGGCCACGGGGCAGACCCAGGTGCCACGGGTCGACTGACTGAGATGACTGGCTGGTGCACCACCTGTGCCCCCTACTGTGCCAACCTGCTGTGCTTTATCCACCCGGCGCTCCGCTCGTTGTTGTGAGCGTCGCTCCTCCGCCCTCCGTTGTTGTTGGAGGGCGACTGCCTCCAACTGCCCAGTAGCGTCCTTCACGAGCCTCCTCCACAGAGGCCGATCTTGACACCGCTGGTACCAGTCATCGGCAAGTCCACTCAGCTCCACGTCCTCCTGTACCACATCACTCCATCTCTTCTCTAGCCCGTGCCGCACCCGTTTAACCCCCTCGATCCGCCCGAACAAAAGCTGTTTTGGCATGCGGTGGCTGGGCATGCGGGCTACATGACCCAGCCAACGTAGCCGTGCCTGCCGATGGGACCTTGCCCAGATATTTAAAGGATTTGTGAGCTCCTCACACAAACCAGCCTGGTTAAACCCAGGATGGATCGTAGGCAGGCCAGCCTAAATGTTTCTAACCGACGAAGATGTTCCATTAGGGGGGTCCACGTTTCGCAAGCGTAGAGAAGGGAGGAAATGACCGTGGCCGAGAAGACCTGAAGCTTAGTCGGGAGCGACAGACCAGGTAGCTTCCACACAGCGTTACGCAACCGATGAAAATATATTGCCGCTCGACTGATTCGGAGTGAGACCTCTGCTGTTAAACTGGAGCCATTCATAAGCACACTGCCCAGGTATGGGAAACTCTCCACTCTCTCCACAACTGCCCCATCACCGATTGGGAGTTGTGGAGGTGGAGTGTCCGATGGTACAAAATACCCAGGCAGGTGCTTAGTTTTGGTGGGCCTGATGGTAAGGCCCCATCTCTTAGTGGCACGCTCCAGTCTCAGCAGCAGCAGCGTCTCCAACTCCTCCTCTGAATGAGCAGCTATTACCAAATCATCGGCATACATAACGTGGTTGAGCAATAGGGAGCCATCCCTTGACCGCGCCCGGGCATCGATCAGCCTCCCATTATATCTGTACCAAATGGAGATTCCCCCGGTCCAACTATTGCAGGCTTCATGAACTACGTGGTCAAACTAGATGTTAAATAATGTGGGAGCCAGAGGACATCCCTGTCGCACCCCAAGGTGTACAGGGAATGGCTCTGACTCCCGGCCACGTAGTTTTACCCGGGCCCGCTCACCATCATGAAGGTCCTTAATGATCGTGAGCAGAGGGTCAGGGACTCCAAAAGCACGAAGAACAACCCAGAGCCCAGGGCTACTGATGTTATCATAGGCCTTGACCAGGTAAATAAAGCAGAGATGTAGGTCTTGCGGAAATTCCCTACACCTCTGCTGTAGCAGACGGACAGAAAATATGGCATCTGTGCAGGACCGCCCTTTCCTGAAACCGCATTGGGGCTCCGCAAGCCTCTCCTCAGCGTGCCTGGCAAGGCGATGTTGAATAACCCTTGCCAGAACCTTTCCCGGCACACTGAGGAGTGAGATGCCCCTGTAGTTGTTACAGTCTGTGCGGTCCACCTTCTTAAAGATGCCCTGGTGGTCCCCCTTCTTAAAGAGGGGGTCCACCAGGGCATCCTTCCAATCCTGCAGAACCCGTCCAGTGGTCCAGACTGTTGTTATGATGTCATATAGGGCAGTCTATGCACAAACGCCACCCTCCCTCAGCATTTCGCTTGGGAGATTATCTCTGCCCGCTGCCTTTCCTGGTCTCAGACTCCGGATCGCCTTCAGTACAACAGATGGCACCTCAGCCAGCCACTCACAGGGGGTGACTTCTTCAAATATTTGAGGCACCACAGCCTCAGCAGGGTCATCTCCACTTTGTGCCACGATGTTTTCCTGGCTGAGGGATTCTCCCTCCCCCAGGATCTCACAGAAATGCTCAGCAAATCTGCAAACCTGTTCCTGGGGGTCGGAGATTGCATCACCGTTTTTCCCCTAATGATGGTAATAGGTGTGGCGCTGCAGGTTACTTTTTTGATGGAGTTAAATAGAGATTTGTGATCGCGGGCCACTGAGGCAGATATTTAGAAAAAAATATCTAACACAGAGAGACACACACACACTCTCCCTGGGCGGTGAGCGTGACCTTGAAGGCAAAATCTCTCTCCTCTCTCCCCGTCTCTCCCTCCCTCTCACCTTTCTCTCTCCCCGTCTCTCTCTCGCCAATTACCCAGCTCAGCGAGAGACAGCGGAATAGCCGTGGCCACTTACAGTGCCCCCCACTGTACCTACACACAGCCCTCCACTGTACCTACACACAGCCCCTACAAAGACACACAGCCCCCCACTGTACCTACACACAGCCCCCCACTGTACCTACACAGAGCCCCCCACTGTACCTACACACAGCCCCCCACTGTACCTACACACAGCCCCCCACTGTACCTACACACAGCCCCCCCCCACTGTACCTACACACAGCCCCCCACTGTACCTACACACAGCCCCCCCCACTGTACCTACACACAGCCCCCCACTGTAATTCTCTCTCCTTTACTCTCCCCATCTCCCTCTCTGTTAACTCTCCACGTGTCTCATCTCCCCCCTCTCCCTCACATCTCCCTCACATCTCCCCCTCACATCTCCCCCTCTCCCAGTATGAGCACATCTCCCTCACATCTCCCTCACATCTCCCCCTCTCTCACATCTCCCTCACATCTCCCTCACATCTCCCCCTCACATCTCCCCCTCTCCCTCACATCTCCCTCTCATCTCCCCCTCACATCTCCCCCTCTCCCTCACATCTCCCTCACATCTCCCTCACATCTCCCTCACATCTCCCCCTCTCTCACATCTCCCTCACATCTCCCTCACATCTCCCCCTCACATCTCCCCCTCTCCCTCACATCTCCCTCTCATCTCCCCCTCACATCTCCCCCTCTCCCTCACATCTCCCTCACATCTCCCCCTCACATCTCCCCCTCTCCCTCACATCTCCCCCTCTCCCTCACATCTCCCTCACATCTCCCTCACATCTCCCACTCTCCCTCACATCTCCCCCTCTCCCTCACATCTCCCTCACATCTCCCTCTCCCTCACATCTCCCTCCTCTCTCTCACACCTCCCTCACATCTCCCACTCTCCCTCACATCTCCCACTCACATCTCCCTCACATCTCCCCCTCTCCTCACATCTCCCTCACATCTCCCACTCACATCTCCCACTCACATCTCCCTCACATCTCCCACTCTCCCTCACATCTCCCACTCACATCTCCCACTCACATCTCCCTCACATCTCCCCCTCACATCTCCCTCACATCTCCCCCCTCTCCCTCACATCTCCCCCCTCTCCCTCACATCTCCCTCACATCTCCCCCCTCTCCCTCACATCTCTCCCTCACATCTCCCCCTCTCCCTCATATCTCCCCCCTCTCCCTCACATCTCTCCCTCACATCTCCCCCCTCTCCCTCACATCTCTCCCTCACATCTCCCCCTCTCCCTCACATCTCCCCCCTCTCCCTCACATCTCCCTCACATCTCCCTCTCTCTCCCTCACATCTCTCCCTCACATCTCCCCCTCTCCCTCACATCTCTCCCTCACATCTCTCCCTCACATCTCCCCCCTCTCCTCACATCTCCCACTCACATCTCCCACTCACATCTCCCTCACATCTCCCTCACATCTCCCCCCTCTCTTCCCCCCCACCTCTCTCCCCCACCTCTCCCCCCACACCTCTCTCCCCCCACCTCTCCCACCCACCTACCTCTCTCCCCCCACCTCTCTTTCTCCCCCACCTCTCTCCCCCCCCACCTCCCCCCCCACCTCTCCCCCCCACCTCTCTCCCCACCTCTCCCCCCCACCTCCCCTCTCGTCTCCCCCCTCCTCACCCCACCGCTCATCCACACCGCCAATCTCAGATCGTCATCGTCCCGGTGTCTGCTCATTGTAGGTTTTATAATCACTTGCCGTGCCGCGCCTCAATATAAAATCAATGGTAGCGCACGCCACGCCACGCTACATTTCATATCCCGCATAGGCAGCCATGCGGATTGCGCGTCTTCCAACACGCATTCTCACCACGGTCACAGATCCCCCGTGCAGCCTTGAGCTGACCACAGGAGTGGTGGCGGTGGCTGTCAGATGTTGACTACCTCGCCTGGTATACAGGAGGTCGTGGGTTCGATCCCGACCCTGACACCTGCTGTAGATTTGGAGTCTGCGTCTCTCTCTCATCATCACGGTGGCTGTGAGATGTTGACTACCTCGCCTGGTATACAGGAGGTCGTGGGTTCGATCCCGACCCTGACACCTGCTGTAGATTTGGAGTTTGCGTCTCTCTCTCATCATCACGGTGGCTGCGAGATGTTGACTACCTCGCCTGGTCTACAGGAGGTCGTGGGTTCGATCCCGACCCTGACACCTGCTGTCTATTTGGAGTCTGCGTCTCTCTTTCTCTCTCCCCGTGGTGGCGTGGATTTTGTCTCCGACTATTCCCCATCCACATTGAGAATCAACATCGCCACCACGCGTTGAGACTATTTGCCTGTGTGCTATGAATGCCCACGTGATGATGACGATGATGATAAGCCACTTATCCGCTATCACTTGTGATGGCCAGGTCGCTGATGAGGAAACGAGACCCGTCTTTTCGTGAGTGCCTGAGACCCGGTAAAGTAAAAACTAAATAAAGTGACGAAAAATCTGCACCCCGATCGGCGACGTTCCTCTGCCGGGGTTGACCGAGACGAAAGATCGGAATGAGGGAAGACAAAGGTGGCCGCGCGTCTGACCGCGCCGTGCCGAGTGGCGCCTCCAATCGTTGCCACTCGCCAACAGCACTTGCCCCAACAGGGCGCCACAGGCTATCCGGAGCACCTTTGTCTGGGTGAGGAGGCGCCTGGTGGCAGAGGTGGCGAGCCAGGGGTGACCCCGCCCAGTCGCCTGCGGGCCTCAGCGCCCCCCCCCCTCTCAGCCCCCCTCACCCTCTCAGCCCCCCTCTCAGCCCCACTCCCTCTCAGCCCCCCTCCCTATCAGCCCCCCCCCCCGCACAGTGAACCCCTCTCAGCCCCCCCCTGCACAGTGAAGCCCTCTCAGCCCCCCCCTGCACAGTGAAGCCCTCTCAGCGCCCCCCTGCACAGTGAAGCCCTCTCAGCGCCCCCCCCCCCCTGCACAGTGAAGCCCTCTCAGCCCCCCTCCCTCTCAGCACCCCCTCTCCCCCCCCCTCTCAGCCCCACTCCCTCTCAGCCCCCCCTCCCTCTCAGCCCCCCCCCCCCGCACAGTGAACCCCTCTCAGCCCCCTCCCTCTCAGCCCCACTCCCTCTCAGCCCCCCTCCCTCTCAGCCCCCCTCTGCACAGTGAACCCCTCTCAGCCCCCCCTGCACAGTGAAGCCCTCTCAGCGCCCCCCCCCCCTGCACAGTGAAGCCCTCTCAGCCCCCCTAAACAAACTCCCTTCCTACCCGCCCCACCGCCGCCAATGCCGACCCAACAGAGACCCCCACATCGCCGTCTCCACTCCCAGGAGGAGGCGAGTGGACTTGCCGGTACCAGCCGTGTCAAGGTCGCCCTCTGTGGAGGAGCAGCAGCAGCAGGAGGCAGTGCCAGGCTGGGTGCACCTGCAGGCTGCTGGGCAGTCGGAGGCAGTCGCCCTCCAGCGACAGCGGAGGGTGGAGGAGCGACGTCGCCCGTGCACCTAGCCTGGCACAGTGGTGCATCTGACAGTCATCTCAGTCGGTCAACCCCATGGCCCCACCTGGGTGTGTCACGTGACCTGCCAGCTGCAGCGAGCCTGAAACGCTTCACGCTACGGCCTCAAAGTGCACCTAGCCTGGCACAAGCGCCGTGGTACAGTCACCGCTAATTAGTGCTGAATGGCGGTGGTTGTTTGTTGTTGTGTGTGAAATTGTTGTTGTGTTTGTGAGATTGTTGTTGTGTGTGTGTGAGATTGTTGTTGTGAGTGTGAGATTGTTGTTGTGTGTGTGAGATTGTTGTTGTGTGTGTGAGATTGTTGTTGTGTGTGTGTGAGATTGTTGTTGTGTGAGTGTGTGATTGTTGTTGTGTGTGAGATTGTTGTTGTGTGAGATTGTTGTTGTGTGTGTGAGATTGTTGTTGAGTGTGTGTGATTGTTGTTGTTGTGTGTGTGAGATTGTTGTTGTGTGTGTGATTGTTGTTATGTGTGTGTGAGATTGTTGTTGAGTGTGTGTGAGATTGTTGTTATGTGTGTATGAGATTGTTGTTGTGTATGTGTGAGATTGTTGTTGTGTGTGTGAGATTGTTGTTGTGTGTGTGAGATTGTTGTTGTGTGTGAGATTGTTGTTGTGTGTGTGTGAGATTGTTGTTGTGTGTGTGTGAGATTGTTGTTGTGTGAGTGTGAGATTGTTGTTGTGTGTGAGATTGTTGTTGTGTGTGAGATTGTTGTTGTGTGTGTGAGATTGTTGTTGTGTGTGTGAGATTGTTGTTGTGTGAGTGTGAGATTGTTGTTGTGTGTGAGATTGTTGTTGTGTGTGAGATTGTTGTTGTGTGTGTGTGAGATTGTTGTTGTGTGAGTGTGTGATTGTTGTTATGTGTGTGTGAGATTGTTGTTGTGTGTGAGATTGTTGTTGTGTGTGTGTGAGATTGTTGTTGTGTGTGATTGTTGTTGTGTGTGTGAGATTGTTGTTGAGTGTGTGTGATTGTTGTTGTGTGTGTGTGATTGTTGTTGTGTGTGTGATTGCTGTTATGTGTGTGTGAGATTGTTGTTGAGTGTGTGTGAGATTGTTGTGTGTATGAGATTGTTGTTGTGTGAGTGTGTGATTGTTATGTGTGTGTGAGATTGTTGTTGTGTGTGTGAGATTGTTGTTGTGTGAGTGTGAGATTGTTGTTGTGTGTGTGTGAGATTGTTGTTGTGTGTGATTGTTGTTGTGTGTGAGATTGTTGTTGAGTGTGTGTGATTGTTGTTGTGTGTGTGTGATTGTTGTTGTGTGTGTGATTGCTGTTATGTGTGTGAGATTGTTGTTGAGTGTGTGTGAGATTGTTGTGTGTATGAGATTGTTGTGTGTGTGTGATTGTTATGTGTGTGAGATTGTTGTTGTGTGTGTGAGAATGTTGTTGTGTGAGTGTGAGATTGTTGTTGTGTGTGTGAGATTGTTGTTGTGTGTGATTGTTGTTGTGTGTGTGTGATTGTTGTTGAGTGTGTGTGTGATTGTTGTTTGTTGTGTGTGTGATTGTTGTTATGTGTGTGTGAGATTGTTTGTGTGTGTGTGTGAGATTGTTGTTGTGTGTGTGAGATTGTTGTTGTGTGTGTGTGAGATTGTTGTTGTGTGTGTGTGAGATTGTTGTTGTGTGTGTGTGAGATTGTTGTTGTTGTGTGAGATTGTTGTTGTGTGTGAGATTGTTGTTGTGTGTGAGATTGTTGTTGTGTGTGAGATTGTTGTTGTGTGTGTGAGATTGTTGTTGTGTGAGTGTGAGATTGTTGTTGTGTGTGTGTGAGATTGTTGTTGTGTGTGAGATTGTTGTTGTGTGTGTGAGATTGTTGTTGTGTGAGTGTGAGATTGTTGTTGTGTGTGTGTGAGATTGTTGTTGTATGTGATTGTTGTTGTGTGTAAGATTGTTGTTGTGTGACTGTGAGATTGCTGTTGTGTGAGTGTGAGATTGTTGTTGTGTGTGTGTGAGATTGTTGTTGTGAGTGTGAGATTGTTGTGTGTGTGAGATTGTTGTTGTGTGTGTGAGATTGTTGTTGTGTGTGTGTGAGATTGTTGTTGTGTGAGTGTGAGATTGTTGTTATGTGTGAGATTGTTGTTGTTGTGTGTGTGTTAGTAGTGGGGAGCGGTAGTGTAGTGGTTAGCGCGCTGTGCTACGAACCTGGCGACCCGGGGTTCAATTCCTGCTCACGGCCACCACCAGTGACGATTATCTGAACCGGTCCTGGGCCTCCCCTAGGTCGACTCAGCCTCAATCGACTACCTGGTGCGGTGTCTAAGCATCGCCACTGGGGAGACAAAGGCGGCCGGGCGTGGTGCTGGCCACCCACCCCCTCGTCCATCGTGCCGGCCTGCATAAGTGCCGCTCCTCGCTATCAGCACTTGCCCCAACAGTCTGTTAAGGCTACAAGGGGGGTCTTTGTCTTTGTGTGTGAGTGTGTTGCTCGATGTGGCTGTCTCCCAGGCTATTAATGCTATCGGGCAGAGACAGGCGGCGACTACTGGGACACTGACGGCTTTTGTGACTTTGTGAGCGACAGCAAATGGACGACTTTGACTCAGCGCTCTCACTCAATCACTCTCACACTCACTCACACTCACTCACACACTCACTCACACTCACTCACACACTCACTCACACTCACTCACACACTCACTCACATTCTCACTCACACACTCACTCACATTCTCACTCATTCACAACAACAACAACCGCCATTCACCACTAAGTGGCGGTGATGTCACCACGACGCTTGTGCCAGGCTATGTGCACCCTGAGGCCACGTGAAGTGTCGAACGCCCGCTGGCAGGAGGTCACGGGGCAGACCCAGGTGCCACGGGTCGACTGACTGAGATGACTGGCTGATGCACCACCTGTGCCCCCTACTGTGCCAACCTGCTGTGCTTTAGCCACCCGGCGCTCCGCTAGTTGTTCTGAGCGTCGCTCCTCCTCCCTCCGTTGTTGTTGGAGGGCGACTACCTCCAACTGCCCAGTAGCGTCCTTCACGAGCCTCCTCCACAGAGGCCGATCTTGACACCGCTGATACCAGTCATCGGCAAGTCCACTCAGCTCCACGTCCTCCTGTACCACATCACTCCATCTCTTCTCTAGCCCGTGCCACGCCCGCTGAGCCCCCTCAATCCGGCCGAACAAAAGCTGTTTCGGCATGCGGTGGCTGGGCATGCGGGCTACATGACCCAGCCATCGCAGCCTTGCCCGCCGGAGGAGCTCACCGATGGGACCTTGCCCAGATCTTTCAAGGATTTGTGAGCTCCTCATACAATCCAGTCTGGTTAAACCCAGGATGGATCGTAGGCAGGCCAGCCTAAATGTTTCTAACCGGCGAAGGTGTTCCATTAGGGGGGTCCACGTTTCGCAAGCGTAGAGAAGGGAGGGAATGACCGTGGCCGAGAAGACCTGAAGCTTAGTGCGGAGCGACAGACCAGGTAGCTTCACACAGCGTTACGCAACCGATGAAAAGATATTGCCGCTCGACTGATTCGGAGTGAGACCTCTGCTGTTAAACTGGAGCCGGTCATAAGCACACTGCCCAGGTATGGGAAACTCTCCACTCGCTCCACAACTGCCCCATCACCGATTGGGAGTTGTGGGGGTGTAGTGTCCGATGGTACAAAATACCCAGGCAGGTGCTTAGTTTTGGTGGGGCTGATGGTAAGGCCCCACCTCTTGGTGGCACGCTCCAGTCTCAGCAGCAGCGTCTCCAACTCCTCCTCTGAATGAGCAGCTATTACCAAATCATCAGCATACATAACGTGGTTGAGCAATAGGGAGCCATCCCTTGACCGCACCCGGGCATCAATCAGCCTCCCATTATATCTGTACCAAATGGAGATTCCCCCGGTACGGCTCTTGAAGACTTCACGAACTACGTGGTCAAAATAGATGTTAAATAATGTGGGAGCCAGAGGACATCCCTGTCGCACCCCAAGGTGTACAGGGAATGGCTCTGACTCCCGGATACGTAGTTTTACCCGGGCCCGCTCACCATCATGAAGGTCCTTAATGATCGTGAGCAGAGGGTCAGGGACTCCAAAAGCACGAAGAACAACCCAGAGCCCAGGCCTACTGATGGTATCATAGGCCTTGACCAGGTCAATAAAGCAGAGATGTAGGTCTTGTTGGAATTCCCTACACCTCTGCTGTAGCAGACGGACAGAAAATATGGCATCTGTGCAGAACCGCCCTTTCCTGAAACCGCATTGGGGCTCCACAAGCCTCTCCTCAGCGTGCCTGGCAAGGCGATGTTGAATAATCCTTGCCAGGACCTTTCCCGGCACACTGAGGAGTGAGATGCCCCTGTAGTTGTTACAGTCTGTGCGGTCCCCCTTCTTAAAGAGGGGGACCACCAGGGCATCCTTCCAATCCTGCGGAACCCATCCAGTGGTCCAGACTGTTGTTATGATGTCATATAGGGCAGTCTATGCACACACGCCACCCTCCCTCAGCATTTCGCTTGGGAGATAATCTCTGCCCGGTGCCTTTCCTGGTCTCAGACTCCGGATCGCCTTCAGTACTTCCTCAACAGATGGCACCTCAGCCAGCCACTCCCAGGGGGTGACTTCTTCCAATATTTGAGGCACTGCAGCCTCAGCAGGGTCATCCCAACTTTGTGCCACAATGTTTTCCTGGCTGAGGGATTTCCTCTCCCCCAGGACCTCAGAAATGCTCACCAAATCTGCAATCCTGTTCCTGGGGGTCGGAGATTGGATCACAGTTTTTCCCCCTAATGATGGTAATAGGTGTGGCGCTGCAGGTGACTTTTTTGATGGCGTTAAATAGTGATTTGTGATCGCGGGCCACTGAGGCAGACTCCATCTCCTCAGCAACCTGCTACCACCACCCATCCTTGCAGCGCCTCACGGCTCTCCGAACCTCCTGGGTGGCAACTTAGCGTTTTTGAGGGTTGCAGCGATTTCAGATCTTGCTACGTCTGCAGAGATGTGACTCAAGCCCTTGAGTGCAACGTCGACATGGGCAATGATATCATAAAAAAAACGCTAAGTTGCCACCCAGCAACATCAGCAAAGATGAACGCTTTGAATTATCTCAATTAAAAAAGAGAGATGATATTGTCATCCTCTCAGCCGACAAGGGCAATGCCACTGTCATCATGTACAAAACAGAATATAACAACAAAATTCAAGAACTACTCAACGATGGCAGCTATACAAAAATAAAAAGAGATCCCACCAACAGCCTGGTTACCAAAACGAACAAAATCATCTCCGATTCCACAGCATTAATTGATCAGACCAAACAGTTCTCGTTGAAAGCCTCTGCTGCCAGACCACCAAGATTATATGGCCTTCCAAAGATACACAAAGAAGATACACCCCTTCGTCCCATCGTCTCTACTATCAACTCCCCCACCTATAAACTGGCACGTTTTCTTGCTGATATACTGCGACCTTTCACTGGAAAAACCACCTCTGCGGTACTAAATTCTACTCACCTGGTATCGACAATCAAAGGCATTTCCCTGTCCCCAGACGACCAGCTTGTCAGTTTTGATGTGGTGTCTTTGTTCACCAAAGTCCCGGTACCTGACACCATCGCTGTCATTGAAGACCTGGTTCATCAAGGACTGCATACTGATGTACCCCCCCTGGTGAGACATTGCTTAACCAACACATACTTCACCTGGAATGGAACTTTATACAAACAAACTGAGGGCACCCCAATGGGCTCCCCCCTATCTCCGGTTGTAGCCAACGTATTCATGGAAAAATTTGAAACTGACGCCATCCAGACTGCCACTCTACGCCCGACCTTATGGAAGAGGTACGTGGATGACATTTTTGTCATCTGGCCACATGGCCAGCCTGCTCTAGACCAATTCCACGACCACATCAATTCCATACACCCAGCCATTAGATTTACCATGGAGGTCTTAAAAGATGGCAAACTACCCTTTTTGGATGTCTTAATTAAAAGGAGACATGATGGTTCAATGAGCCACTCTGTCTACAGGAAAGCTACCCATACAGATGCTTACTTGAAACCGGATTCCCACCACCATCCATCCCAGAAGAACTCCCTCATCAAGACTCTATACCATAGAGCCCAATGCATTTCCGACCAGGAGCACATTACCAGTGAACTCAAGCACGTACACCAGGCTCTCAGGGCTAATGGTTACTCCGACTACACAATCCGCAAAGCCATCACTCCAGTCATGAAGAAGGATCCTCTTGTGGAGCCACTCAGAACTATCACCTTACCCTACATTGCAGGGGTGACTAAAAAGATCTCCAAAATCCTGAATAAACACAAGATCCAGGTCCGATTCAACACAGTACATAAAATCCGTGATCTGGTTCCATCTGTAAAAGATGCTGTTCCAGACATACAGTACCCGGGCGTTTACAAACTAAAGTGCCTCTGTGGTAGTAGCTACATTGGAGAAACCAAACGACATATCTCGAACCGCATCCGCGAACATAAAGCAGACTTGAAACACGGTAGAACGAACTACTCTGCCGTGGCAGATCACTGTTATAATTCAGTGGGCTCACATGACATTGACTTCTCTAAGACGGAGGTTCTTTGCAAACCAACCGGCTACCATGAGAGATTCGTTCATGAGGCCATTCACATATACAAGCACAGAGACAATTTCAACCGAGAAGATGGATTCTGGCTTAGTAACCATTGGAAGATGTTTTAAACCATTTCTGTTCTTAATTAATTGTATTTTACGATGACCTTCAGACCGCAGCTCTTTCGCTGGCATTGACTCTTAATACCTCTCACACCACGGTTATTGGTATGGTTTACAACATGGAGTATAACAGCGCCTCGCAGCTGTCTCTCCCCCTCCTCCGTTCCCACCATGGATGAACTCGTCCGTCTGAACGGGGCTCGTAGCTATCCGTGGTGCTAAAGTTGAGGGTAAGAATCCACCCATTTTTTCGCCATATAGCATTGTGATATATAACGACTCATTGTTGGTAGCTCAGCTGATTGGAAAATATATAGAGTTTATTGATAACATTGAGGTAATTTATATTTTAGTTTTTTTATTGGTTTACTATATAGTATTCATTATATAGTGTAGTGTATACCCAGTTACTGTGAATAGCTCAGATGTGTATGCTTTGACTTTAACATAGCCATTTCTGTGACCAGTCACAAGCTAATCACTCAGCTATTTCAATGCTAAATTCTATGCTAATTCCTTTGTCAAGGCGCTTTGTTTCTTCTCACACAGCTTAAAGGTCGCGATCTGAGTGTGGCTTTGTTCGCTCCAGCGCTGTCCTCCAGACAGTCTCGTCCCTTCACCTGATGAAGTCCGCTTGTGTTGTGGCCGAAACGTCGTGAGAATTTTATTGTTATTTTATTTTATCAATTTATTATTTTATTCTCATTCTACGTGACTTTACCAAAAGAACCAAAGAAGATGAATCCTTGCAGTCACGAAAGTTTTAAATCGAAATTTCTGTCGCTTTTTCTCAACCATCCTGAACACCTCCTCTGTCAGCCAGTGTCTCTGGGGAGGTCTGGACCGAATTCCCAAAGCAGCCATTGCAGCTGCATTAGTCACAGTCCTAAACCTCGCCCATTTACCCTCGACATCAGGAGGAGTGGGGGACGATGCCACCGGAGTGGAAGAATGGCAGGTGCATCTTACAGATGACTAGTCAATGGTCAGAGGGCAGATCAGCTCCACGGTAGGTCCTTGTGTCAAGGACATGGGCTCGCATCCGCTGGTCCGTCACTATGTAGTCCAGCAGATGTCCTTGCTTGGACCCGGCATGCATCCATGGTGTTGTGTGAATGCGCCGATGCCGGAACAGCATGTTGGTAATTACCCCATAGGCTACAAAAAAATCTAGCAGCCTCCTACTGTTGTTATTGAGCTGATCTGGCCCATGCCCTCCAATCACTCAAGACCAGGTGCCAGCATCATGACCAACTCGGGCATTGAAGTCACCCAACAAGATGACTCTATCCCGAGGGGCCACTTTAGCCAGCACCTGTGACAGGAGGTCATAGAAGGTATCTGACTCATCGGCTTTGCCTGCATCCCTCCACGGATGTTTGTCTTCGGTGGGGGCATATGTAACCACGACCACCACTCCTCGCCTCCGGTTGATGTAAGCCCAAAGCCCAAAGTAGCATGGGGCTTACAGCTTCCCACACCTCACCGCCACACTCCCACGTCCCCTACATTTTTTTGTTCAAAAGAAGAGCCAGACCCTGTTGTTTGGCAGTCTGCTGCCCCGAGTAGAGGACTGTCCACCCCTCATGGTGGCAGGAGCCAGAACCGCTCCACCGGACCTCCTGAATGCCACAGATATCCAGGCGGTACCGGTCCAGCTCCCGACAGAGGAGTGGTAGCCTCTCCTCCGCAGTGAGCATTTGAACATTCCACGTGGCCACACGAAGTGGCTTTTCGTTATTTCTAGAGGAGCCCCGAGGGTAGAGATTCAATCTCTTGGCTCCGCCAATTGGGGTTTGGCCAGGAGACGTCATAGACGCCTGTCCCCCCAGGGCCTCCGGCACAAGCTTATTAGTTACATATTTCAGTCGTGGTTTAGTGGTAAATTTTTGAAGGTGGAGGGGTTACCAGCCCCTCGCACCCGTCCAGAGCCTCCGTTTAGCCACTGTGGTGGTCACAGACGCCATGAGTGGAGGAGCCAATCGGAATTGGCCTCCCCCCACAGCACTGTCCACGACAGAGTTGCTCGTCCGGCACCGCGAGGAGGTAGGGGGTTGTTTTGCCGTACTCACACACTCTCTCACTCACACACTCACAATCTCACTCACACTCACACAATCTCACTCACACACTCTCACAGTCACACACTCTCACTCACACACTCACAATCTCACTCACACACTTACAATCTCACTCACACACTCTCACAGTCACTCTCACTCACACACTCACAATCTCACTCACACACTCACACACTCACAATCTCACTCACACACTCACAACCTCACTCACACATTCACAATCTCACTCACAATTTCACTCACACATTCTCACTCACACACTCTCACAGTCACACTCTCTCACTCACACACTCACAATCTCACTCACACACTCACAATCTCACTCACACACTCACAATCTCACTCACACAATCTCACTCACACACTCTCACAGTCACACTCACACACTCACAATCTCACTCACAATCTCACTCACACTCACACAATCTCACTCACACACTCTCACAGTCACACTCTCTCTCTCTCACACACTCACGATCTCACTCACACACGCACAATCTCACTCACACACTCACAATCTCACTCACACACTCACAATCTCATTCACACATTCTTACTCACACACTCGCACAGTCACACTCTCTCTCTCACACACTCACGATCTCACTCACACACGCACAATCTCACTCACACACTCACAATCTCACTCACACACTCACAATCTCACTCACACATTCTTACTCACACACTCGCACAGTCACACTCTCTCACTCACACACTCACAATCTCACTCACACATTCACACTCTCTCACTCACACACTCACAATCTCACTCACACACTCACAATCTCACTCACACATTCTCACTCACACACTCTCTCACTCACACACTCACAATCTCACTCACACATTCTCACTCACACAGTCTCACAGTCACACTCTCTCACTCACACACTCACAATCTCACTCACACATTCACCCTCTCTCACTCACACACTCACACACTCACAATCTCACTCACACTCACACACTCGCACAGTCACACTCTCTCTCTCACACACTCACGATCTCACTCACACACGCACAATCTCACTCACACACTCACAATCTCACTCACACACTCACAATCTCACTCACACATTCTTACTCACACACTCGCACAGTCACACTCTCTCACTCACACACTCACAATCTCA
Source organism: Petromyzon marinus (assembly GCF_048934315.1). NCBI lineage: Eukaryota > Metazoa > Chordata > Hyperoartia > Petromyzontiformes > Petromyzontidae > Petromyzon > Petromyzon marinus. The sequence continues at coordinate 11,400,472 of NC_133740.1, read as the reverse complement.
CTCACACATTCACACTCTCTCACTCACACACTCACAATCTCACTCACACACTCACAATCTCACTCACACATTCTCACTCACACACTCTCTCACTCACACACTCACAATCTCACTCACACATTCTCACTCACACAGTCTCACAGTCACACTCTCTCACTCACACACTCACAATCTCACTCACACATTCACCCTCTCTCACTCACACACTCACACACTCACAATCTCACTCACACTCACACACTCTCACAGTCACACTCTCTCACTCACACACTCACAATCTCACTCACACATTCACACTCTCTCACTCACACACTCACAATCTCACTCACACATTAACACTCTCTCACTCACACACTCACAATCTTACTCACACACTCACAATCTCACTCACACACTCTCACTCACACACTCACAGTCTCACTCACACATTCACACTCTCTCACTCACACACTCACAATCTCACTCACACATTCACACTCTCTCACTCACACATTCACACTCTCTCACTCACACACTCACAATCTCACTCACACATTCACGCACTCTCACTCACACACTCATAGTCTCACTCACACATTCACACTCTCTCACTCACACACTCACAACCTCACTCACACATTCACACTCTCTCACTCACACACTCACAGTCTCACTCACACATTCACACTCTCTCACTCACACACTCACACACTCACAATCTCACTCACACTCACACACTCTCACAGTCACCCTCTCTCACTCACACACTCACAGTCTCACTCACACATTCACACTCTCTCACTCACACACTCACAATCTCACTCACACATTCACACTCTCTCACTCACACACTCACAACCTCACTCACACATTCACACTCTCTCACTCACACACTCTCAATCTCACTCACACATTCACGCTCTCTCACTCACACACTCACAGTCTCACTCACACATTCACACTCTCTCACTCACACACTCACAGTCTCACTCACACTCACACACTCTCACAGTCACCCTCTCTCACTCACACACTCACAGTCTCACTCACACATTCACACTCTCTCACTCGCACACTCACACTCCCACTCACACATTCACACTCTCTCACTCACACACTCACAGTCTCACTCACACATTCACACTCTCTCACTCACACACTCACAGTCTCACTCACACATTCACGCTCTCTCACTCACACACTCACAGTCTCACTCACACATTCACACTCTCTCACTCACACACTCACAATCTCACTCACACATTCACACTCTCTCACTCACACATTCACACTCTCTCACTCACACACTCACAGTCTCACTCACACATTCACACTCACACAGTCTCACAGTCACACTCTCTCACTCACACATTCACACTCTCTCACTCACACACTCACAATCTCACTCACACATTCACACTCTCTCACTCACACACTCACAGTCTCACTCACACATTCACACTCTCTCACTCACACACTCACAATCTCACTCACACATTCTCACTCACACAGTCTCACAGTCACACTCTGTCACTCACACACTCACAGTCTCACTCACACATTCACACTCTCTCACTCACACACTCACAGTCTCACTCACACATTCACACTCTCTCACTCACACACTCACAGTCTCACTCACACAATCACACTCTCTCACTCACACACTCACAATCTCACTCACACATTCACACTCTCTCACTCACACACTCACAGTCTCACTCACACATTCACACTCTCTCACTCACACACTCACAGTCTCACTCACACATTCACACTCTCTCACTCACACACGCACAGTCTCACTCACACATTCACACTCTCTCACTCAGACACTCACAGTCTCACTCACACATTCACACTCTCTCACTCACACACTCACAGTCTCACTCACACATTCACACTCTCTCACTCACACACTCACAGTCTCACTCACACACTCACACTCTCTCACTCACACACTCACAGTCTCACTCACACACTCACAGTCTCACTCACACATTCACACTCTCTCACTCACACACTCACAATCTCACTCACACATTCACGCTCTCTCACTCACACACTCACAATCTCACTCACACACTCTCACTCACACATTCACGCTCCCTCACTCACACACTCACAGTCTCACTCACACACTCACAGTCTCACTCACACATTCACACTCTCTCACTCACACATTCACACTCTCTCACTCACACATTCACGCTCTCTCACTCACACACTCACAATCTCACTCACACACTCTCACTCACACATTCACGCTCTCTCACTCACACACTCACAGTCTCACTAACACACTCACAGTCTCACTCACACATTCACACTCTCTCACTCACACATTCACACTCTCTCACTCACACATTCACGCTCTCTCACTCACACACTCACAATCTCACTCACACACTCTCACTCACACATTCACGCACTCTCACTCACACACTCACAGTCTCACTCACACACTCACAGTCTCACTCACACATTCACACTCTCTCACTCACACACTCACAATCTCACTCACACATTCACGCTCTCTCACTCACACACTCACAATCTCACTCACACACTCTCACTCACACATTCACGCTCTCTCACAGTCTCACTCACACACTCACAGTCTCACTCACACATTCACACTCTCTCACTCACACACTCACAGTCTCACTCACACACTCACAGTCTCACTCACACATTCACACTCTCTCACTCACACATTCACACTCTTTCACTCACACATTCACACTCTCTCACTCACACACTCACAATCTCACTCACACATTCACACTCTCTCACTCACACACTCACAGTCTCACTCACACATTCACACTCTCTCACTCACACACTCACAGTCTCACTCACACATTCACACTCTCTCACTCACACATTCACACTCTCTCACTCACACACTCACAGTCTCACTCACACATTCACACTCTCTCACTCACACACTCACAGTCTCACTCACACATTCACACTCTCTCACTCACACACTCACAATCTCACTCACACATTCACGCTCTCTCACTCACACACTCACAATCTCACTCACACACTCTCACTCACACACTCACAATCTCACTCACACACTCACAGTCTCACTCACACACTCACAATCTCACTCACACACTCACACATTCACACTCACACATTCACACTCACACATTCACACTCTCTCACTCACAACCTCACAGTCTCACTCACACATTCACACTCTCTCACTCACACACTCACACACTCACAGTCTCACTCACACATTCACACTCTCTCACTCACACACTCATAGTCTCACTCACACATTCACAGTCTCACTCACACACTCACATTCACACATTCACACTCTCTCACTCACACACTCACACACTCACATTCACACATTCACACTCTCTCACTCACACACTCACACATTCACAGTCTCACTCACACATTCACACTCTCTCACTCACTCACACACTCACACATTCACACTCTCTCACTCACACACTCACACACTCACAATCTCACTTACACTCACACACTCTCACAGTCACACTCTCTCACTCACACACTCACAATCTCACTCACACATTCACACTCTCTCACTCACACACTGACAATCTCACTCACACATTCACACTCTCTCACTCACACACTCACAATCTCACTCACACACTCTCACAGTCACACTCTTTCACTCACACACTCACAATCTCACTCACACACTCACAGTCTCACTCACACACTCACAGTCTCACTCACACATTCACACTCTCTCACTCACACACTCACAATCTCACTCACACACTCACAATCTCACTCACACATTCACACATTCACACTCTCTCACTCACACACTCACAGTCTCACTCACACATTCACACTCTCTCACTCACACACTCACAGTCTCACTCACACATTCACACTCTCTCACTCACACACTCACAATCTCACTCACACATTCACACTCTCTCACTCACACACACTCATAATCTCACTCACACACTCACAGTCTCACTCACACATTCACACTCACACATTCACACTCTCTCACTCACACATTCACACTCTCTCACTCACAACCTCACACAGCACTGCTGAATGTCTCTGACACTGCCATCGTGACCCCCCATGTGAGAGAGAGAGAGACAGAGAGACACCCAGACCCCCCGTGCGTGATGGACTCTGAGCGACACCACAACAACAACGACGACAATGACAGCCGGCCCACGATTCCGAACTCCGCGGTCAACTTCCACCTCGCGTGCGCCTCTTAGAAGAGGGGGAGAGGGGGAAGGTGAGTGGGGGGGGAGGGGGGCTCCCCTGAGTGGGGGGGGGGGCCTCGGGGGGGCCCTCCCCTCCCCGCCCCTTCTTACCTCCTTCACAATTAATGTCCCGTAAAATTGCCTGCGGTCCAGGCATGCGTGTAAGCTGATGGTTTTACACACGCACCCACATCTATTCAATTGTTATTATACAACATGTTATATTGTATTGCAATGTATTATTATTATTCTCGTCGTTTTCTTACAACCCAAACTTGTTAAACAGACAAACAAAAGCCACCGTAGTTTCGGTCACATTGCGTACGTTAATAATAACATTATTGACATCGTCGTCTTCATCATGATTATGATGGCAGTAGAATGTGACCACGTTGCACACAACAGACACTCTGCTCTCTCGCCCAGGTAACCCGCACGGCCTAGAGGGGCAAGTGCTCTCGGCGGCCAGCTGAACCCCCACCCCCCCCCCCCCCCGGCCGGTGCGGGGCACGGGTGGCGGGATTGGTGCGGCCTGACCCATCACGCCAGCCCGGACCGCCTTTGTCTCTCCCCATTGCCGATGTTGACACTTCGCGCCGGGTGGGCAGGGCAGCGAATTATTGATTTAGTTCGTCACAAAGACAAAGCCCCCCCCCCTCCTCCCAGTATAGCCTCTAGCAAGCTGTTGGGGCAAGTGCTGCTAGCAGCAGCAGCAGGCTGTGAAGGCCGCCCCTGGGGCTCACGCGGAGGGGGGCCGCCTTTGAGACTCGTCCAGGGGCCATCCCCTAGGTCGACTCGGCCTCAAATGACTTACCTGGTGCGGTGTGCGGTAAAGATCGCCACTGGGGGAGACAAAGGCGGCCGGGCGTGGTGCTGGCCACCCAGCCCCTCGTGTGCCACAGTGCCGGCACTTGCCCCAGCAGTCTGTTAAGGCTACACGGGGGAACTTTGTCTTTGTGCAGCAGCAGCAATCTTGTCACATCAGCGATGTGGCATTAGTGGAGACGGAAGCTTAATACGGATCGAGCTCCAATCCCCCTTGTCTTGGGCGAGAGATGCACAACTAAGATAGCAGGTGTCAGTGTGTGTGTGTGTCAGTGTGTGTGTCAGTGTGTGTGTGTGTCAGTGTGTGTGTCAGTGTGTGTGTGTGTCAGTGTGTGTGTGTCAGTGTGTGTGTGTGTGTCAGTGTGTGTGTGTGTGTGTCAGTGTGTGTTAGTGTGTGTGTGTGTCAGTGTGTGTCAGTGTGTGTGTGTGTTAGTGTGTGTGTCAGTGTGTGTGTGTGTTAGTGTGTGTGTGTCAGTGTGTGTGTCAGTGTGTGTCAGTGTGTGTGTAAGTGTGTGTGTCAGTGTCTGTGTGTCAGTGTCAGTGTGTGTCAGTGTCAGTGTGTGTCAGTGTCAGTGTGTGTGTCAGTGTGTCAGTGTGTGTGTCAGTGTGTGTGTCAGTGCGTGTGTGTGTCATTGTGTGTGTGTCAGTGTGGACGTGGAGCTGAGTGGACTTGCCGATGACTGGTACCAGCGGTGTCAAGATCGGCCTCGATGGAGGAGGCTCGTGTAGGACGCTACTGGGCAGTTGGAGGCAGTCGCCCTCCAACAACAACGGAGGGCGGAGGAGCGACGCTCACAACAACGAGCGGAGCGCCGGGTGGCTAAAGCACAGCAGGTTGGCACAGTAGGGGGCAAAGGTGGTGCATCAGCCAGTCATCTCAGTCAGTCGACCCGTGGCACCTGGGTCTGCCCCGTGACCTCCTGCCAGCGGGCATTCGACACTCCACGTGGCCTCAATGTGCACATGGCCTGGCACAAGCGTCGTGGTGACATCACCGCCACTTAGTGGCGAATGGCGGTTGTTGTTGTGTGTTCCAATCTCCGACACCTAGGAACAGGTTTGCAGATTTGTTGAGCATTTCTGTGAGGTCCTTGGGGAGGGGAAACCCCTCAGCCAGGAAAACATCGTGGCACAAAGTGGGGATGACCCTGCTGAGGCTGCAGTGCCTCAAATATTGGAAGAAGTGAGTGGCTGGCTGAGGTGTCATCTGTTGAGGAAGTACTGAAGACGATCCGGAGTCTGAGACCAGGAAAGGCACCGGGCAGAGATGATCTCCCAAGCGAAATGCTGAGGGAGGGTGGCGTTTGTGCACAGACTGCCCTATATGACATCATAACAACAGTCTGGACCACTGGACGGGTTCCGCAGGATTGGAAGGATGCCCTGGTGGTCCCCCTCTTTAAGATGGGGGACTGCACAGACTGTAACAACTACAGGGGCATCTCACTCCTCAGTGTGCCGGGAAAGGTCCTGGCAAAGATTATTCAACATCGCCTTGCCAGGCACGCTGAGGAGAGGCTTGCGGAGCCCCAATGCGGTTTCAGGAAAGGGCGGTCCTGCACAGATGCCATATTTTCTGTCCGTCTGCTACAGCAGAGGTGTAGGGAATTCCAACAAGACCTACATCTCTGCTTTATTGACCTGGTCAAGGCCTATGATACCATCAGTAGGCCTGGGCTCTGGGTTGTTCTTCGTGCTTTTGGAGTCCCTGACCCCCTGCTCACGATCATTAAGGACCTTCATGATGGTGAGCTGGGGCCCGGGTAAAACTACGTGGCCGGGAGTCAGAGCCATTCCCTGTACACCTTGGGGTGCGACAGGGATGTCCTCTGGCTCCCATATTATTTAACATCTAGTTTGACCACGTAGTTCGTGAAGCCTTCAATAGCTGTACCGGGGGAATCTCCATTTGGTACAGGCTGATCGATGCCCGGGTGCGGTCAAGGGATGATTTGGTAATAGCTGCTCATTCAGAGGCGGAGTTGGAGACGCTGCTGCTGAGACTGGAGCGTGCCACTAAGAGATGGGGCCTTACCATCAGCCCCACCAAAACTAAGCACCTGCCTGGGTATTTTGTACCATCGGACACTCCAACCCCACAACTCCCAATCGGTGATGGGGCAGTTGTGGAGAGAGTGGAGAGTTTCCCATACCTCGGCAGTGTGCTTATGACCGGCTCCAGTTTAACAGCAGAGGTCTCACTCCGAATCAGTCGAGCAGCAATATCTTTTCATCGGTTGCGTAACGCTGTGTGGAAGCTACCTGGTCTGTCACTCCGCACTAAGCTTCAGGTCTTCCCGGCCACAGTCATTCCCTCCCTTCTCTACGCTTGCGAAACGTGGACCCCCTTAATGGAACATCTTCGCCGGTTAGAAACATTTAGGCTAGCCTGCCTACGATCCATTCTGGGTTTAGGCAGGCTGGATTGTGTGAGGAGCTCACAAATCGTTGAAAGATCTGGGCAAGGTCCCATCGGTGAGCTCCTCCGGCAGGCAAGGCTGCGTTGGCTGGGTCATGTAGCCTGCATGCCCAGCCACCGCATGCCGAAACAGCTTTTGTTCGGCCGGATCGAGGGGGCTAAAAGGGCGCGGCACGGGCTAGAGAAGAGATGGAGTGATGTGGTACAGGAGGACGTGGAGCTGAGTGGACTTGCCGATGACTGGTACCAGCGGTGTCAAGATCGGCCTCTGTGGAGGAGGCTCGTGAAGGACGCTACTGGGCAGTTGGAGGCAGTCGCCCTCCAACAACAACGGAGGGCGGAGGAGCGACGCTCACAACAACTAGCGGAGCGCCGGGTGGCTAAAGCACAGCAGGTTGGCACAGTAGGGGGCACAGGTGGTGCATCAGCCAGTCATCTCAGTCAGTCGACGCGTGGCACCTGGGTCTGCCCCGTGACCTCCTGCCAGCGGGCGTTCGACACTTAACGTGGCCTCAAGGTGCACATGGCCTGGCACAAGCGTCGTGGTGACGTCACCGCCACTTAGTGGCGAATGGCGGTTGTTGTTGTTGTAGTATCTGTGTGTGTAGTATCTGTGTGTGTAGTATCTGTGTGTGTGTGTGTAGTATCTGTGTGTGTAGTATCTGTGTGTGTGTGTAGTATCTGTGTGTCTGTGTAGTATCTCTGTGTGTGTGTGTAGTTTGTGTGTGTGTAGTATCTGTGTGTGTGTAGTATCTGCGTGTGTATGTGTAGTATCTGTGTGTGTATGTGTAGTATCTGTGTGTGTAGTATCTGTGTGTGTGTATGTGTAGTATCTGTGTGTGTATGTGTAATATATTTGTGTGTATGTGTAGTATCTGTGTGTGTATGTGTGGTATCTGTGTGTGTGTGGTATCTGTGTGTGTATGTGTAGTATATGTGTGTGTGTAGTATCTGTGTGTGTGTAGTATCTGTGTGTATAGTATCTGTATGTGTACGTGTAGTATCTGTGTGTGTGTGGTATCTGTGTATGTGTACTATCTGTGTGTGTGTAGTATCTGTGTGTATGTGTAGTATCTGTGTGTGTAGTATCTGTGTGTGTATGTGTAGTATCTGTGTGTGTGTGTAGTATCTGTGTGTGTCTAGTATCTGTGTGTGTAGTATTTGTGTGTGTGTGTAGTATCTGTGTGTAGTATCTGTGTGTATGTGTAGTATCTGTGTGTGTATGTGTAGTATCTGTGTGTGTGTGTAGTATCTGTGTGTGTCTAGTATCTGTGTGTGTAGTATTTGTGTGTGTGTAGTATCTGTGGGTGTGTGTAGTATCTGTGTGTGTCTAGTATCTGTGTGTGTGTGTAGTATCTGTGTGTGTGTAGTATCTGTGTGTGTGTGTAGTATCTGTGTGTGTGTGTAGTATCTGTGTGTGTGTAGTATCTGTGTGTGTAGTATCTGTGTGTGTAGTATCTGTGGGTGTGTAGTATCTGTGTGTATTATCTGTGTGTGTATGTGTAGTATCTGTGTGTGTAGTATCTGTGTGTATGTGTGTGTGTAGTATCTGTGTGTGTAGTATCTGTGTGTGTGTAGTATCTGTGTGTGTGTAGTATCTGTGTGTGTGTAGTATCTGTGTGTGTAGTATCTGTGTGTGTGTAGTATCTGCGTGTGTGTGTAGTATCTGTGTGTGTATGTGTAGTATCTGTGTGTATGTGTAGTATCTGTGTGTGTGTAGTATCTGTGTGTATGTGTAGTATCTGCGTGTGTGTGTAGTATCTGTGTGTGTATGTGTAGTATCTGTGTGTGTGTAGTATCTGTGTGTGTGTAGTATCTGTGTGTGTGTGTAGTATATGTGTGTGTCGTATCTGTGTGTGTGTAATATCTGTGTGTGTAGTATCTGTGTGTGTAGTATCTGTGTGTGTGTAGTATCTGCGTGTGTGTGTAGTATCTGTGTGTGTGTAGTATCTGTGTGTGTGTGTAGTATCTGTGTGTGTAGTATCTGTGTGTGTGTAGTATCTGCGTGTGTGTGTAGTATCTGTGTGTGTGTGTAGTATCTGTGTGTGTAGTATCTGTGTGTGTGTAGTATCTGTGTGTGTGTGTAGTATCTGTGTGTGTAGTATCTGTGTGTGTGTAGTATCTGTGTGTGTGTAGTATCTGTGTGTGTGTAGTATCTGTGTGTGTAGTATCTATGTGTGTGTAGTATCTGCGTGTGTGTAGTATCTGTGTGTGTGTAGTATCTGTGTGTGTGTAGTATCTGTGTGTGTAGTATCTGTGTGTGTAGTATGTGTGTGTGTAGTATCTGTGTGTGTAGTATGTGTGTGTGTAGTATCTGTGTGTGTGTAGTATCTGTGTGTATGTGTAGTATCTGTGTGTGTAGTATGTGTGTGTGTAGTATCTGTGTGTGTAGTATGTGTGTGTGTAGTATCTGTGTGTGTGTAGTATCTGTGTGTATGTGTAGTATCTGTGTGTGTAGTATCTGTGTGTGTGTATGTGTGTAGTATCTGTGTGCGTGTGTAGTATCTGTGTGTGTAGTATCTGTGTGGTATCTGTGTGTGTGTAATATCTGTGTGTGTGTGTGGTATCTGTGTGTGTGTAGTATCTGTGTGTGTGTGTGGTATCTGTGTGTGTAGTATCTGTGTGTGTGTAGTATCTGTGTGTGTGTAGTATCTGTGTGTGTGTATTATCTGTGTGTGTAGTATGTGTGTGTGTATGTGTGTGTGTAGTATGTGTGTGTGTAGTATCTGTGTGTGTAGTATCTGTGTGTATGTGTAGTATCTGTGTGTGTAGTATCTGTGTGTGTATGTGTGTAGTATCTGTGTGCGTGTGTAGTATCTCTGTGTGTAGTATCTGTGTGTGTGTAGTATCTGTGTGTGTGTGTGTGTAGTATATGTGTGTGTAGTATCTGTGTGTGTGTCGTATCTGTGTGTGTGTAGTATCTGTGTGTGTGTGTAGTATCTGTGTGTGTGTAGTATCTGTGTGTGTGTGTGTGTAGTATCTGTGTGTGTGTGTAGTATATGTGTGTGTAGTATCTGTGTGTGTGTAGTATCTGTGTGTGTGTAGTATCTGTGTGTGTGTAGTATCTGTGTGTGTGTGTAGTATCTGTGTGTGTGTGTAGTATCTGTGTGTGTGTAGTATCTGTGTGTGTGTAGTATCTGTGTGTGTAGTATCTGTGTGTGTGTAGTATCTGTGTGTGTGTAGTATCTGTGTGTGTGTAGTATCCGTGTGTGTGTAGTATCTGTGTGTGTATGTGTGTGTGTAGTATCTGTGTGTGTGTAGTATGTGTGTGTGTAGTATCTATGTGTGTGTAGTATCTGTGTGTGTGTAGTATCTGTGTGTGTGTGTATGTGTAGTATCTCTGTGTGTGTAGTATCTGTGTGTATGTGTGTGTAGTATCTGTGTGTGTATGTAGTATCTGTGTGTGTATGTGTGTGTAGTATGTGTGTGTAGTATGTGTGTGTATGTGTGTGTGTAGTATCTGTGTGTGTAGTATGTGTGTGTGTAGTATCTATGTGTGTGTAGTATCTGTGTGTGTGTAGTATCTGTGTGTGTGTATGTGTAGTATCTCTGTGTATGTAGTATCTGTGTGTGTATGTGTGTGTAGTATCTGTGTGTGTAGTATGTGTGTGTATGTGTGTGTGTATTATCTGTGTGTATGTTGAACACACACCTGTTATCGTGTGGTCTCAGTGGGCTCCACCGTTCACACAATCTACAGGTTTTCCAATTTATTCTCCATTACAAATCCCTGCCCCACTCTCTCCCCCTCTCTGTCCTCTCTCTGCAACCTCCTCCCTCCCATCTCACCTCCTACCTCCTTCCCCATCTCCCCTCTCCCTCCCCTGTCCCTCCCCCTCATCTCCCCTCTCCCTCCCCATCCCCCCCCTCTCCCCCCTTCTCCCCTGTCCCTCCCCTGTCCTCCGGTCTCCTCGTCCTCCGTCTCTCTCCCCATCTCCCCCATCTCCCCCCCATCTCCGCTCTCCCTCCCCTCTCCCTCCCCATCTCACTCCCCTGTCCCCCCCCCCATCTCCCCCTCCCATCTCCCCTGTCCCTCCCCTGTCCCTCCCCTGTCCGCCGGTCTCCCCGTCCTCCGTCTGTCTCCCCATCTCCCCTGTCCCCCCCCATCTCCCCATCTCCCAATCTCCCCTGTCCCTCCCCTGTCCCCCGGTCTCCCCGTCTGTCTCCCCGAGTGCCCGCGGCTTCTGCGCTGGCGCCGCCTCTCCGCAGTCTCGGAGCCCGGATCCCTGCCGAGTGAAATCGCAGCCGCGCGTCGCGGGATTCGCGAGATGCGCTGGCACCGATCAATTCCCCGCTCCGCTTTTCCGACATCCAGCGACTCGTCAGCGGCGGCAGGGTCAGGCTCTGCTTGGGCCAATGCCGCCGAGCTGCCTACGAATGTTGACACGGTTTCGACATCCAGTGTCTCATCAGCAGCAGGGCCACCCACTCTCGGCATGTGAAGGTGTTCATCGCCAACAACGGCCCTTACCCCCCACCCCCTGTTCAGGGCTATAGGGGAATCTTTGATTTTTTGATGATATCCAACAAAGCTATGATATATCGTGCACGTGGTCGGATTGTTAATAAAGTGCAGCGTCAAATCCCACCCCCACCCTCTTTCTCTCACCTCTCTCTCCCTCCCTCTCAATGTGTCTCTCAGATCTTCCCACTCTCTTCTGTGTGTGTCTCTCGCTGTGTCTCTGTCTCTCAGCTTTATCTGTGTGTGTCTCTCTGTGTGTCTCACTCTCTGTGTCTCTCTCTGTCTCTCAGCTCTCTCTGTGTGTGTCTCTCTCTCTCTGTGTCTCACTCTCTGTGTGTGCCTCACTCTCTGTCTCTCAGCTTTATCTGTGTGTTTCTCTCTCTCTCTCTGTGTCTCTCTCTGTCTCTCAGCTCCCTCTGTGTCTCTCTCTGTGTCTCTCTCTGTCTCTCAGCTCCCTCTGTGTGTCTCTCGCTGTCTCTCTCTCTCTGTCTCTCAGCCCCCTCTGTGTCTCTCTCTGTCTCTCAGCTCCCTCTGTGTGTCTCTCTCTGTGTCTCACTCTCTGTCTCTCAGCTCCCTCTGTGTGTCTCTCTCTGTGTCTCTCTCTGTCTCTCAGCTCTCTGTGTGTCTCTCTCTGTCTCTCAGCCCCCTCTGTGTCTCTCTCTGTCTCTCAGCTCCCTCTGTGTGTCTCTCTCTGTGTCTCACTCTCTGTCTCTCAGCTCCCTCTGTGTGTCTCTCTCTGTGTCTCTCTCTGTCTCTCAGCTCTCTCTCTGTCTCTCTCTGTCTCTCAGCTCCCTCTGTGTGTGTCTCTCTGTGTCTCACTCTCTGTCTCTCAGCTCCCTCTGTGTGTGTCTCTCTGTGTGTCTCACTCTCTGTCTCTCAGCTCTCTCTGTGTGTCTCACTCTCTGTCTCTCAGCTCTCTGTGTCTCACTCTCTCTCTCAGCTCCCTCTGTGTGTCTCTCTCTGTGTCTCACTCGCTGTCTCTCAGCTCTCTCTGTGTGTCTCTGTGCGTCTCACTCTCTGTCTCTTAGCTCTCTCTGTGTGTCTCTCTCTGTGTCTCACTCTTTGTCTCTCAGCTCTCTCTGTGTGTCTCTCTCTGTGTCTCACTCTCTGTCTCTCAGCTCTCTCTGTGTGTCTCTCTCTGTGTCTCACTCTCTGTCTCTCAGCTCTCTCTGTGTCTCTCTCTGTGTCTCACTCTGTCTCTCAGCTCTCTCTGTGTGTCTCTCTCTGTGTCTCACTCTCTGTCTCTCAGCTTCCCCTGTGTCTCTCTCTCTCTCTGTCTCTCTCTGTGTCTCTCAGCTCTCTCTGTCTCTCTGTGTCTCTCAGCTCTCTCTCTCTGTCTCTCTGTCTCTCTCTGTGTCTCTCAGCTCTCTCTGTGTCTCTGTGTGTCTCACTCTGTCTCTCAGCTTCCCCTCTGTATCTCTCTGTCTCTCTCTGTGTGACCTCCAGTGTAGGTTGGCACGCTGCACGTTGCCATCGGCCGTGTGGCTCAGCCGAATCTCGCCGGGGGTAACAGACTTGGTGCATCTCCTGCGGTGCCAGGGAGGATCTGCCCCACCGATACTTACGCTGCCAGCGGCTCAAACTCAATGTTCCGCTTCTTGGGGGACATCTTCAGGAAACTGGGGGTACCCTTCTACAACATCAGCTTGGTACATGGGGTGGTGGTGCCTTACCTGGCTAACAAGCGCCATGACCTCGCCAACTTCGCCTGTGCTCAGGCGAAGTTGGCGGTGTACAGAACGAGGAGAAAGACGCTGCAAGGCGACACTGACGGCTGCTCTGTGGCGCTTCCGGTGTTCAGGGGCCTGCTCAAGGCGCGGCTCCGGCTGGAGCACGCCACGTACCACACACACGTGTCGGTGATGTGCAGCGCGTCTACTTAGAACGCTGGGGAGCCGGACAAGCCCCTCTCTGAACCAGCGTGGACGGCACCCCCCACGTGTTCACCTTCTGAAGCGCTCGCTCGTCAACGTGGCGTGCGCGGTGACCACCACCACCACAACCACCACCACGTGGCTGTTACTTTGTGTTGTGTGCGGCGCGTTAAGTGCCACAGCGCGTGGATTTACAGCGATTGTTTTATTTGTGTTGCTGGTGACTTTGTGTGTATTTGTGTTGCTGGTGACTTTGTGTATTTGTGTTGCTGGTGACTTTGTGTGTTTGTGTTGCTGGTGACTTTGTGTGTTTGTGTTGCTGGTGACTTTGTGTGTTTGTGTTGCTGGTGACTTTGTGTGTTTGTGTTGCTGGTGACTTTGTGTTGCTGGTGACTTTGTGTGTTTGTGTTGCTGGTGACTTTGTGTATGTGTGTTGCTGGTGACTTTGTGTATTTGTGTTGCTGGTGACTTTGTGTATTTGTGTTGCTGGTGGCTTTGTGTGTTTGTGTTGCTGGTGGCTTTGTGCATTTGTGTTGCTGGTGACTTTGTGTGTATTTGTGTTGCTGGTGACTTTGTGTGTTTGTGTTGCTGGTGGCTTTGTGTATTTGTGTTGCTGGTGGCTTTGTGTGTTTGTGTTGCTGGTGACTTTGTGTGTTTGTGTTGCTGGCGGCTTTGTGTGTTGTGTTGCTGGTGACTTTGTGTATTTGTGTTGCTGGTGGCTTTGTGTATTTGTGTTGCTGGTGACTTTGTGTATTTGTGTTGCTGGTGGCTTTGTGTGTTTGTGTTGCTGGTGACTTTATGTGTTTGTGTTGCTGGTGACTTTGTGTGTATTTGTGTTGCTGGTGACTTTGTGTGTGTTTGTGTTGCGATAGTGTAGCGGTTAGCGCTACGCTGCGCTATGAACCTGGCGACCCGGGTTCGATTCCCGCTCACGGCCAACACCAGTGACGATTATCTGAACCGGTCCCGGGCCTCCCCTAGGTCGACTCAGCCTCAAATGAGTACCTGGTGCGGTGTGTAAACATCGCCAATGGGGAGACAAAGGCGGTCGGGCGTGGTGCTGGCCACCCACCCCCTCGTGTACCGATCCGGCCTTCATAGGTGCTCGCTAACAGCACTTGCCCCTACAGTCTGTTAAGGCTATATGGGGGATCTTTGTTTGTTTTGTATGTAGCTGTGTGTGTGTAGGTGGGTGTGTAGCTCTGTGCATGTAGATGGGTGTGTAACTGTGTGTGTAACTGTGTATATGTGTAGCTGTGTGTGTGTAGGTTGCTCTGGGTTGTTCTTCGTGCCTTTGGAGTCCCTGAACCTCTGCTCACGATCATTAAGGACATTCATGATGGTGAGCGGACCCGGGTAAAACTACGTGGCCGGGAGTCCGAGCCATTCCCTGTACATGTTGGGGTGCGACAGGGATGTCCTCTGGCTCCCACATTATTTAACATCTATTTTGACCACGTAGTTCGTGAAGCCTTCAATAGCTGTACCGGGGGAATCTCCATCTGGTACAGATATAATGGGAGGTTGATCGATGCCCGGGTGCGGTCAAGGGATGGCTCCCTATTGCTCAACCACGTAATGTATGCCGATGATTTGGTAATAGCCGCTCATTCAGAGGAGTTGGAGACGCTGCTGGTGAGACTGGAGCGTGCCACTAAGAGGTGGGGCCTTACCAGCAGCCCCACCAAAACTAAGCACCTGCCTGGGTATTTTGTACCATCGGACACTACACCCCCACAACTCCCAATCGGTGATGGGGCAGTTGTGGAGAGAGTGGAGAGTTTCCCATACCTGGGCAGTGTGCTTATGACCGGCTCCAGTTTAACAGCAGAGGTCTCACTCCGAATGAGTCGAGCGGCAATATCTTTTCATCGGTTGCGTAACGCTGTGTGGAAGCTACCTGGTCTGTCGCTCCGCACTAAGCTTCAGGTCTTCTCGGCCACGGTCATTCCCTCCCTTCTCTACGCTTGCGAAACGTGGACCCCCCTAATGGAACATCTTCGCCGGTTAAAAACATTTAGGCTAGCCTGCCTACGATCCATCCTGGGTTTAACCAAGCTGGATTGTGTGAGGAGCTCACAAATCCTTGAAAGATCTGGGCACGGTCCCATCGCTGAGCTCCTCCGGCAGGCAAGGCTGCGTTGGCTGGGTCATGTAGCCCGCATGCCCAGCCACCGCATGCCGAAACGGCTTTTGTTCGGCCGGATCGAGGGGGCTAAACGGGCGCGGCACGGGCTAGAGAAGAGACGGAGTGATGTGGTACAGGGGGACGTGGAGCTGAGTGGACTTACCGATGACTGGTACCAGCGGTGTCAAGATCGGCCTCTGTGGAGGAGGCTCGTGAAGGACGCTACTGGGCAGTTGGAGGTAGTCGCCCTCCAGCAACAACGGAGGGCGGAGGAGCGACGCTCACAACAACGAGCGGAGCGCCGGGTGGCTAAAGCACAGCAGGTTTGCACAGTAGGGGGCACAGGTGGTGCATCAGCCAGTCATCTTAGTCAGTCGACCCGTGGCACCTGGGTCTGCCCCGTGACCTCCTGCCAGCGGGCGTTCGACACTTCACGTGGCCTCAAGGTGCACATGGCCTGGCACAAGCGTCGTGGTGACGTCACCGCCACTTAGTGGCGAATGGCGGTTGTTGTTGTTGTGTAGGTGTGTGTATGTGTGTGTAGGTGTGTGTGTAGGTGTGTGTAGGTGTGTGTGTAGGTTTGTGTGTGTAGGTGTGTGTATAGCTGTGTGTGTAGGTGTGTGTAGGTGTGTGTGTGTGTAGCTGTGTGTGTGTAGGTGTGTGTAGGTGTGTGTGTAGCTGTGTGTGTGTAGGTGTGTGTGTGTAGGTGTGTGTGTGTAGGTGTGTGTGTGCGCTGCGCTATGAACCTGGCGACCCGGGTTCGATTCCCGCTCACGGCCAACACCAGTGACGATTATCTGAACCGGTCCCGGGCCTCCCCTAGGTCGACTCAGCCTCAAATGAGTACCTGGTGCGGTGTGTAAACATCGCCACTAGGGAGACAAATGCGGTCGGGCGTGGTGCTGGCCACCCACCCCCTCGTGTACCGTTCCGGCCTTCATAGGTGCTCGCTAACAGCACTTGCCCCTACAGTCTGTTACAGGCTATATGGGGGATCTTTGTGTGTAGTTGTGTGTGTGTAGGTGTGTGTGTGTGTAGGTGTGTGTGTGTAGGTGTGTGTGTGTAGGTGTGTGTAGGTGTGTGTGTGTAGGTGTGTGTGTGTAGGTGTGTGTGTGTAGGTGTGTGTAGGTGTAGGTGTGTGTAGGTGTATGTGTGTGTAGGTGTATGTGTGTGTAGGTGTGTGTGTGTAGGTGTGTTTGTGTAGGTGTGTGTAGGTGTGTGTGTGTAGGTGTGTGTAGGTGTGTGTAGGTGTGTGTAGGTGTGTGTAGGTGTGTGTAGGTGTGTGTAGGTGTGTGTAGGTGTGTGTGTGTAGGTGTGTGTGTGTAGGTGTGTGTGTGTAGCTGTGTGTAGGTGTGTGTGTGTAGCTGTGTGTAGGTGTGTGTGTGTAGCTGTGTGTATAGGTGCGTGTAGCTGTGTGTGTAGGGGTGTGTAGCTGTGTGTGTGTAGCTGTGTGTGTGTAGCTATGTGTGTAGCTGTGTGTGTGTAGGTGTGTGTAGGTGTGTGTGTGTAGCTGTGTGTGTAGGTGTGTGTGTAGCTATGTGTGTGTAGGTGTGTGTAGGTGTGTGTGTGTGTGTCGCTGCGGGGGATGTGACCCTATGACACCATTAAAATGTACAAATGGGGTTCTTCACAAAGAGACAGGACAGGAGGGAGAGCAGAGAGGGCGAGAGAGAGAGAGCAGACAGGGGAGAGATGGGGGAGAGATGGGGACAGAGAGGAGAGATGGGGGAGAGAGGGGAGAGATGGGGGGGGGGGGTGAGAGGGGAGAGATGGGGGAGAGATGGGGACAGAGAGGAGAGATGGGGGAGTGAGGGGAGAGATTGAGGAGACAGGGGAGAAATGGGAGAGAGGGTGAGATGGTGAGAGGGTGAGATGGTGAGAGGGTGAGAGGGAGAGAGGGGGAGTGAGAGAGAGTGAGAGAGAGCGATGTAAGAGAGAGGGGGAGAGATGGTGGCGCACCAATATGTGGAGTGCAAGAGCCTGGACTCGCTGTTCAAGGTCCTGAGAAACATCCTCCTAAGGTTCAGCCTCCACTTCTCCCCGACGGTCCTCATCTTTGGGTACCCGAAGGGCGACGGACCCCAACATCTCCAGGGGCCGGTCAACGTGCTCACTGACTATGCCAAGCTCGCCATATACAGGGTGAGGAAGGTGGCCCTGGAGGGGCAACGTCCAGCCACCAGCCTGGGCATCTTCCGCGCTCTGGTCGGAGCCAGGGTGTGTGGGCCGGAGTTCTGCCGTGCGCGGCTGACCCACGCCGTGCCGGCCTTCAAGGAGCAGTGGGCACTGGAGGAGGCCGTGTGCTCGGTGGCAGAAGACGGTAGAGAGCTCTGTGCGTGCACATTGTGAGCTACCCGTCGGAGGCTGTAGGACTGCGAGAAGGGCTGAGTGCAGATGCGGCACTTGTCGTAGTAAAAATTAATAATATTACAAATATTACATAGAAAACATAGGGGGAACATAGACATGGAGTAGGGAGAGGGGGGGGTAGAGAGGGGGGGTAGAGAGAGGGGGTAGAGAGAGGGGGGTAGAGAGGGGGGGTAGAGAGGGGGTAGAGAGGGGGGGGTAGAGAGAGGGGGTAGAGAGAGGGGGTAGAGAGAGGGGGTAGAGAGAGAGTGAAGGGGTAAGGAGAGCAGAGCGTGAAATCTTTTGTGAAATCTTTCATTTAAAGGGGGGTGGGGGGGGGGGTACATAAAGCAACACATTGAAAAAACCCGAAATGATGAACGAAGCAAAGTGAGAGGGGAGGAGAGGAGGAGGGAGAGGGGGCAGAGAGAGAGAGAGGGGATATAGAGAGAGGGGGGAGAGATGGGGCAGAGAGAGAGGGGGGAGAGAGGGGGCATAGAGGGGCAGAGAGAGAGGGGGCAGAGAGAGAGGGGGGCAGAGAGAGAGGAGGGAGAGGGGGCAGAGAGAGAGAGGGGGGAGAGGGGATATAGAGAGAGGGGGGATAGGGGATAGATGGGTGAGCTAGAAGGGGGGAGCGATGGGAGAGAGAGGGAGCGAGATGAGGCAGAGAGAGGAGGAAAGGAGAGGGGAGAGAAGGGGGTGGGGAGAGATACGGGAGACATGAAAAGGCAGCGAGAATGACAAAGGCGAGAGGGGGAGGGAGAGAGGGGGAGAGCGATGTGAGAGGAAGGGGAGAGATGGGGCAG
Source organism: Petromyzon marinus (assembly GCF_048934315.1). Classification (NCBI taxonomy): domain Eukaryota; kingdom Metazoa; phylum Chordata; class Hyperoartia; order Petromyzontiformes; family Petromyzontidae; genus Petromyzon; species Petromyzon marinus. Next base: position 11,381,392 of record NC_133740.1, on the reverse strand, counting down.
AGATAGAGAGAGGAGAGAGAGACGCGGAGCCCATGGAGGCGATGAAGACAATGAACTTGAAACTCAGAGAGAGAGACACGCAGAATGATGCTCACTCACGAAGATCCCCAGTGTAGCCTGTAACAGGCTGTCAGGGCAAGTGCTGGTAGTAGCGAGGAGCAGCAGCTATGAAGGTCGGCACTGTGGCACACGAGGGGGTGGGTGGCCAGCACCACGCCCGGCCGCCTTTGTCTCCCCAGTGATAGCGATGTTTACTACACCGCACCAGGGGAGGCCCAGGACCGATTCAGATAATCGTCGCTGGTGTTGGTGGCTGTGATTGGGAATCGAACTCGGGTCGCCGGATTCGTAGCGCTGCAGCGCTAACTACTCCACTGTCACTCCCCACACACAATCACACAGACTACACACACAATCACACAGACTACACACACACAGACTACACACACAATCACACAGACTACACACACACACAGACTACACACACACACCAGTCATCACCCAGTTCACCACACACACACAGACAACACACATACAACACACACCAATCATCACCTAGTTCACCACACACACACACAGACAATACACACACAGACTACACACACACACAGAGACAACACACACACACACACAGACTACACACACACACAGACTACACACACACACAGACTACACACACACACACAGACTACACACACACCAGTCATCACCCAGTTCACCACACACACAGACTACATACACACAAACACACACACAGACAACACACACACCAATCACCACCCAGTTCACCACACATACACAGACTACACACACACACAGACGACACACACAAACACACACAGACAATACACACACCAGTCATCACCCAGTTCACCACACACACAGACTACACACACACAAACACACACAGACAACACACACACCAATCACCACCCAGTTCACCACACACACACAGGCTACACACACACACACCAATCACCACCCAGTTCATCACACACACACAGACTACACACACACAAACAAACACACAGACACCACACACACCAGTCATCACCCAGTTCACCACACACACACAGACTACACACACACACACCAATCACCACCCAGTTCACCACACACACAGACTACACACACACAAACACACACACAGACAACACACACACACCAATCACCACCCAGTTCATCACACACACACAGACTACACACACACAAACAAACACACAGACACCACACACACCAGTCATCACCCAGTTCACCACACACACACACAGACATCGATCACAACAGTTCATCAAAACAAGACACGCAGGCACACGTGTCACCCAGATCATCACATTTAATATCTCAAAAAATAAATAAATATAATATTCCGTGATATGTGCACGTGGTTTTAAAGTTAATAATAAATCTTATTATTACGACTACGGTAAAGTGGGGGTTTTTTTTCAATCTTTTTTTTGTGTTAAAGTTATTATTATTATTACTATGATACGTAAGTTGATGATCAACACCGTCACAAAAGAAGGTAAGCAAGGCGGGGGTGGGGGCGGGGGTGGGGGGGGGTGGTGAGGGGTGGTGAGGGGTGGTGAGGGGTGGACAGGCGTCACGTGGTGCACTGCACGGGCAATGACCACACCGAGGCTTCTGGCCCGCAGCCAGCCCAGCACGCGGTGGCCAGAACGTCGACAACCAGAACCCGGCACACGAAGGGTTCCCAATCGAGAGCCACGTGATTAGTGACGTCACAAGACCACCGTCGTCGTCACGGCGGCCATCGTGTTACTCATCGCACGCAGTGGCCAGAACGTCGACAACCAGAACCCGGCTCACGAGGGGTTCCCACTCGAGAGCCACGTGATTAGTGACGTCACAAGACCACCGTCGTCGTCACGGCGGCCATCGTGTTACTCATCACACGCGGTGGCCAGAACGTCGACAACCAGAACCCGCACTCAAGAGCTACGTGCGTGGCGTCATAGACCACCGCCATCATCGTCGTCACCATCGTGTGATTTATATCATGAATCGTAATCAATTATCATCATCATCGTCATCATCAGCAGCAGCAACTGGGGCTCATGTAACAGTCTGTGTGTACGTTGAACGTCTTTTGCGCCGTACGTAGCCAACGATGCTCATCGGAGGTGCGGGAGAAGGACAACAAACTAAGCACAACAACAAGAAGCGGTTCTCAAGAAGTGAGTTTGTCAAAAGTGCATCATCGCTCCCAGTGGATTTCTAATATCGGAAGCAAGAGCGTTCCAGACGGCCGCAGAAGTGGATCTGAAAGCGCCGCGCGATGCCGCGGTGACCACCGTCTTGTTCGGTGGCCGAGCCAAAAGCCTCCGCTGCTGCGAGTATGACCGAGGGGTTGGCGCGGTGATGGTTTACAGTCCTTGACGACAGCAGCAGCAGCAGCGAGGTGTTGTGAGCTGTCACACACTCAGAGTGGCCTTAGCACGCTGTGGTCAAGCCACACCTTGGAACTGATCGACGTAAAGAGTCCGAGCTGAACGATGCTGCTGATGACGATGCTGACGACGATGCTGGGCCACGTGCGATGTCGTGGAATCACGTGGGATGTAGTGGAACCACGTGGGATGTAGTGGCATCACGTGGGATGTAGTGGAACCACGTGGGATGTAGTGACACCACGTGGGATGTAGTGGCACCACGTGGGATGTAGTGGAACCACGTGGGATGTAGTGGAACCACGTGGGATGTCGTGGAACCACGTGGGATGTAGTGGCACCACGTGTGATGTACTGGCACCACGTGTGATGTACTGGCACCACGTGGGATGTAGTGGCACCACGTGGGATGTAGTGGCACCACGTGGGATGTAGTGGCACCACGTGGGATGTAGTGGCACCACGTGGGATGTAGTGGAACCACGTGTGATGTACTGGCACCACGTGGGATGTAGTGGCACCACGTGGGATGTAGTGGCACCACGTGGGATGTAGTGGCACCACGTGGGATGTAGTGGCACCACGTGGGATGTAGTGGAACCACGTGAGATGTAGTGGCACCACGTGGGATGTAGTGGCACCACGTGGGATGTAGTGGCACCACGTGGGATGTAGTGGCACCACGTGGGATGTAGTGGCACCACGTGGGATGTAGTGGCACCACGTGGGATGTAGTGGAACCACGTGGGATGTAGTGGAACCACGTGGGATGTAGTGGCACCACGTGGGATGTAGTGGCACCACGTTGGATGTAGTGGCACCACGTGGGATGTAGTGGCACCACGTGGGATGTAGTGGCACCACGTGGGATGTAGTGGCACCACGTGGGATGTCGTGGCACCACGTGGGATGTAGTGGCACCACGTGGGATGTAGTGGCACCACGTGGGATGTAGTGGCACCACGTGGGATGTAGTGGCACCACGTGGGATGTCGTGGCACCACGTGGGATGTCGTGGCACCACGTGGGATGTAGTGGCACCACGTGGCTTCCCTCTGTCGACACCACGGATCCCCTTCCCGTCATGAGCCCGAGTGAAGTCGATCGGGGCTATGACGATATTCAATGTTCACAGGCTGGTTATACATACTGTATGTCTATATACACAAAGACAAAGCCACCACCCCGTGCAGCCTTCGCGACAGGCTGTTGGGGCGAGTGCTGTTAGCGAGCACCTATTGAGAAGGCCGGCACGGCACACGCGCGACGGGGAGTGGCCAGCACCAAACCCGGCCGCCTTTGTCTCCCGCCCCGCCCGCCGGTGCTGATGTTTGTTGCACTCACGTACTCGCTCGTGAGGCTGAGTCGACCTAGGGGAGGGCCCAGGACCGGTTTCAGACACTCGCCGTCAATGTTGTTGGTCACAAGCGGGAATCGAACTCGGGACCTCTGGCGGGTCGTCGCGTAGTGCAGCGCTGACCGCTCCCGAAGGCCCACACACGCACGCACACACACATATATATACACACACACGCGCACACACGCACACACCTACACAACAGCCATTCGCCACTAAGTGGCGGTGACGTCACCACGACGCTTGTGCCAGGCTATGTGCACCTTGAGGCCACGTGAAGTGTCGAACGCCCGCTGGCAGGAGGTCACGGGGCAGACCAAGGTGCCATGGGTCGACTGACTGAGATGACTGAGATGACTGGCTGATGCACCACCTGTGCCCCCCTACTGTGCCAACCTGCTGTGCTTTAGCCACCCGGCGCTCCGCTCGTTGTTGTGAGCGTCGCTCCTCCGCCCTCCGTTGTTGTTGGAGGGCGACTGCCTCCAACTGCCCAGCAGCGTCCTTCACGAGCCTCCTCCACAGAGGCCGATCTTGACACCGCTGGTACCAGTCATCGGCAAGTCCACTCAGCTCCACGTCCTCCTGTACCACATCACTCCATCTCCTCTCTAGCCCATGCCACGCCCGTTTAGCCCCCTCGATCCGGCCGAACAAAAGCTGTTTGGGCATGCAGTGATTGGGCATGCGGGCTACATGACCCAGCCAATGCAGCCTTGCTTGCCGGAGGAGCTCACCAATGGGACTTTGTCCAGATCTTTCGAGGAATTGTGAGCTCCTCACACAATCCAGCCTGATTAAACCCAGGATTGATCGTAGGCAGGCCAGCCTAAATGTTTCTAACCGGCAAAGATGCTCCATTAGGGGGTTCCACGTTTCGCAAGCATAGAGAAGGGAGGGAATGACTGTGACCGAGAAGACCTGAAGCTTTGTGCGGAGCGACAGACCAGGTAGCTTCCACACAGTGTTACGCAACCGATGAAAAGATAATGCCGCTCGACTGATTCGGAGTGAGACCTCTTCTGTTAAATCAGAGACGGTCATGAGTACACTGCCCATGTATCGGAAACTCTGCACTCTCTCCACAACTGCCCCATCACCGATTGGGAGTTGTAGGGGTGGAGTGCCCGATGGTTCAATAACCAGGTCATCGGCATACATAACGTGGTTGACCAATAGGGAGCCATCCCTTGACCGCACCCGGGCATCGATCAGCCTCCCATTGTATCTGTACCAGATGGAATTCCTCCGGTACAGCTACTGAAGGCTTCATGAACTACGTGGTCAAAAAAGATGTTAAATAATGTTGGAGCCAGAGGACATCCCTGTCGCACCCCAAGGTGAACAGGGAATGGCTCCGACTCCCGGGCACGTAGTATTACCCGGGCCCGCTCACCATCATGAAGGTCCTTAATGATTGTGAGCAGCGAGTCAGGGACAACCCAGAGCCCAGGCCTACTGATGGTATTATAGGCCTTGACCAGATCAATAAAGCAGAGATGTAGGTCTTGTTGGAATTTCGTATACCTATGCTGTAGCAGACAGACTTAAAATATGGCATCTGTGCAGGACCGCCCTTTCCTGAAACCGCATTGGGGTTCCGCAAGCCTCTCCTCAGTGTGCCTAGCAAGGCGATGTTGAATAATCCTTGCCAGGACCTTTCCCGGCACACTGAGGAGTGAGATGCCCCTGTAGTTGTTACAGTCTGTGCGGTTTCCCTTCTTAAAGATGGGGACCATCAGGGCATCCTTCCAGTCCTGCGGAACCCGTCCAGTGGTACAGACTGTTCTTATGATGTCATGTACGGCAGTCTGTGCACAAACGCCACCTTCCCTCAGCATTTCGCTTGGGAGATCATCTCTGCCCAGTGCCTTTCCTGGTCTCAAACTCTGGATCGCTTTCAGTACTTCCTCAACAGATGGCACTTCAGACAGCCACTCAAAGGGGGTGACTTCCTCTTCCAATATTTGAGGCACCGCAGCATCAGCAGGGTCATCCCCACTTTGTCCCACGATGTTTTCCATGTGGAGGGATTTCCCCTCCCCCACGACTTCACAGAAATGCTCAGCAAATCTGCAAACCTGTTCCTGGGGGTTGGAACACTGTTTTTTCCCCTAATGATGGTAATAGGTGTGGTGCTGCAGGTTACTTTTTTGATGGAGTCAAATAGGGATTTGTTATCGCAGGCCAGTGAGGCAGACTCCATCTCCTCAGCAACCCGTGACCACCACCCATTCTTGCAGTGCCTCACGGCTCTCCGAACCTCGGAGTGAAGGCTGCGGTAAACCTCCTCATTCTCTGACGTGGGATGCTGTAGGCAATTAGAGTGGGCCTGTCGCTTTTTCTCAACCATCCTAAACACCTCCTCTGTCAGCCAGGGTCTCTGGGGAGGTCTGGACCGCGTACCCAAAGCAGCCATTGCAGCTGCGTGAGTCACAGTCCAAAACCTCGCCCATTTACCCTCGACATCAGGAGGAGTGGGGGACGATGCCAACCCCAGCCACAAGCGGTGATGAAATTCTCGCTTGCAGATTCCATCAGCTTGCTGAGACCAGGCCACCTTAGGTTGTGATGGGGTCCTGGGTGTACACCCACCAACGGAGTGGAAGAATGGCAAGCGCATATTACAGATGACTAGTCGATGGTCAGAGGCCAGATCAGCTCCACGGTAGGTCCTGGTGTCAAGAACATGGGCTCGTATCTGCTGGTCCGTCACTATGTAGTCCAGCAGATGTTCTTGCTTGGACCCGGCATGCATCCATGATGTTGTGTGGATGTGCCGATGCCGGAACAGCGTATTAGTAATTACAAGCCCATGGGCTGCACAAAAATCTAGCAGCCTCCTACCGTTGTTATTGTGCTGATCTGGCCCATGCCTTCCAATCACTCCAGACCAGGTGCCAGCATCATGACCAACTCGGGCATTGAAGTCGCCCAACAAGATGACTCTATCCCGAGGGGCCACTTTGGCCAGCACCTGTGACAGGTCATAGAAGGCATCTGACTCATCGGCTTTGCCTGCATCCCTACACGGATGTTCGTCTTTAGTGGGGGCATAAGTAACCACGACCACCACCTCGCCTCCGGTTTATGGGAAGGCGAGCCCAAAGTAGCCTGAGGCTGACAGCTTCCCACACCTCACCGCCACGCTCCCACGCCCCCTTCATTCTTTTGTTCAAAAGAAGAGCCACACCCTGTTGTTTGGCAGTCTGCTGCCCCGAGTAGAGGACTGTCCACCCCTCATGGTGGCAGGAGCCAGAGCCGGTCCACCGGACCTCCTGAATGCCACAGATATCCAGGCGGTACCGGTCCAGCTCCCGACAGAGGAGTGGCAGCCTCTCCTCCGCAGTGAGCGTTCGAACATTCCACGTGGCCATCCGTAGCGGCTTTTTGTTGTTTCTGGAGGAGCCCCGAGGGTAAAGATTCAATCTCCTGGCTCCGCCACACACACGCACACACACACGAGTATCACCAACAATGCCTACAAAACCATACTGGACCCCCCCCACTACCCAGCGCCCCCCTGCCATAGGAACGTGGAATTTCCCACCGCTGGCCACCGACAGTGCCGCCGCTAAACCTCTGGGCAAGGGGTCCATCTAAAAGCTCACGAGTTCATCTCGCATGCGGTGCGACGTCGCAGACTCCGCACTGAGCGGTCACGAACGATCCGCCACCCCCGAGCTGTGTCCAGGGGGTTGGTGGCACGTGGCCGTGTCCCAGGGGTTAGTGGCACGTGGCCACGTCCCAGGGGGTTGGTGGCACACGAGGTGGCGGTCACAGACAGGCGCGAGGTGATGACGCCGTACATGAGAACGAGTGGCCACGCGTGGATCTGCCAGTTGTAGAATGAGGATGGTCCAAAACCATTTCAATCCGCGTGGTGACTTAGAAGCGAGGGGGGGGGGGGTCACCACGTGGGGTTACCACGCGGGGTCACCACGCGGGGTCACCACTCGGGGTCACCACACGGGGTCACCACTCGGGGTTACCACGTGGGGTTACCACTCGGGGTCACCACTCGGGGTCACCACACGGGGTCACCACACAGGGTCACCACTCGGGGTTACCACGTGGGGTTACCACGTGGGGTTACCACGCGGGGTCACCACGCGGGGTCACCACTCGGGGTCACCATGCGGGGTCACCACACGGGGTCACCACACGGGGTCACCACGTGGGGTCACCACGCGGCTGAGACTAACTCCAACAAGGCAGTAGCCACACGAGGATGAGAATCCCCACCGACTGGAAGATGCGGCTTAGCACTGTGACCACCACCACCACCGTGCTCACCACCGTGATCACAACCACCGTGACCACCACCACCACGATGATGAAGAGAATAAATTAAATAATTAAATCAATGCCCCCGGCAGCTTTCGTTTGAACCGCGGACCAGGATTCCGCCTCCCTGGGTCTCATCGGCAGCGTGCGGCCTTGTACAAACGAAATCACCCCAAAATGTTAATCGATTAAGACTTTTAAACTTGTTTTATAGTGACCAGGTGAGGCCCTACTCAACTGCGTGAGGCCCTACTCAACTGCTCGTCATCATCGTCATCGTCATCATCATCATCATCGTCATCATTGTCATCATTGTCATCATTGTCATCGTCGTCATCGTCGTCATCGTCGTCACCGTCATCGTCATCGTCATCATCATCGTCATCCTCGTCATCATCATCGTCGTCATCATCGTCGTCATCATGGTCGTCGTCGTGTGGACATTTATAGCGGCAGCCAAATACCCGGAAACCAATCCACGCAGCGACCACGGGGAGAGAGACGCCGCAAACTCCAAATAGACAGCAGCAGCAGGCGTCGTCAGGGTCGGGATCGAACCCACGACCTCCTGCCTACCAGGCGAGGGAGTCAACATCTCATAGCCACCGTCTATTACCCACAAACCCCCACGGTGTCTCTTACCCACAACCCCCCCCCCCCCCCCCCCACATTCCTTCTCTAGGATTCGCCCCGTTCCTTCCCCCCAAACAATCCGCTACAAACATCCCCGGCGGTCTCAACGCCCTTCGCCAGTGGGGGGGGGGGGGGGGGGCGGTCGCCCTCCCAGTTTCGAAAACTGCGTAGCAGCATCGCCCTCGTCACACCATCAGCAGCATCGTCCTCGTCACAACATCAGCAGCATCGCCCTCGTCACAACATCAGCAGCATCGCCCTCGTCACACCATCAGCAGCATCGCCCTCGTCACGACATCAGCAGCATCGCCCTCGTCACAACATCAGCAGCATTGCCCTCGTCACACCATCAGCAGCATCGCCCTCGTCACACCATCAGCAGCAGCATCGCCCTCGTCACAACATCAGCAGCATCGCCCTCGTCACAACATCAGCAGCATTGCCCTCGTCACACCATCAGCAGCATCGCCCTCGTCACACCATCAGCAGCAGCATCGCCCTCGTCACAACATCAGCAGCATCGCCCTCGTCACACCATCAGCAGCATCGCCCTCGTCACAACATCAGCAGCATCGCCCTCGTCACGACAACGTCGACAGCATCATCCTCGTAGTCACAACAACAGCAGCAGCATCACCGTCGTCACAACAACAGCAGCAGCATCACCGTCGTCACAACGACAGCATCGTCATCGTCGTCACAACAGCAGCAGCATCATCACCGTCGTCACAACAACAGCAGCAATAACATTATCATCATCGTCACAACAGCAGCAACAGCATCACCATCGCGATACAAAGCACATTGCAATACAAAAAAAGACAAAGGCCCCCCGTGCAGCCTTTACCAGGCTGTTGGGGCAAGTGCTGTCAGCGAGCAGCACCCACGAAGGCCGGCACGGCACACCTATGAGGGTCTGGCGTGGCCAGCACCATGCTGATGCTTACCGCACACCGCACGGGGCACTCATTTGAGGCTGAGTCGACCTAGGGGACGGGCGCCCAGCACCGGTTCAAGTTGCCGCTGCCACCGTTGTCGGTCGCGAGTGGGAAACGGATTCGGCGTCGCCGGGCATTGTGGCGCGGCGCGCTAACCGCTGCGCCACCACTCCCCACTATATTGCTATACAAAGACAAGAATCCCACCCGAAAGCCTTTACCAGACTGTAGGGGCAAGTGCTGTTAGCGAGCACCTCTGAAGGCCGGCACGGCACACGAGGGGGATGGGTGGCCAACACCACGCCCGGCCGCCTTTGTCTCCCCGGTGGCAATGTTTACTACACACCGTACCAGGTACTCATTTGAGGCCGAGTCGACCTCGCGGAGGCCCAGGAGCCAATCGGATAACCGTCACCGGTGTTGACCGTGAGCGGGAATCGAACCCGGGTCACAGCCGGGTTCGTAATGCAGCGCGCTAACCGTTGCACTACCCCTCACCACTACATCACTATACACACGCACACCTACACTTATACGCACACATACACACGCACGTACACGCGCGCACGGTCCCTATTGCAGAGTTAAGGCCGGCACTCCCAATGCCGTAGACTCGAGTGCCGCAGACCGGAGCAAGACACAGGCTCAACAGAGCGGCGGTGAGCGCGGGAGAGGTACGGGCGAATCCTCCAATTGCCGCTGGCCGCCATTTTGTTCCAGGCCGCCATTTTGTTCCAGGCAGACATTTTTTTCTCCTTTGGCAGCCATTTTCAATGGCCGCCCTGCAAGCGCCCCAAGATGGCGGCTACCGTCAAAATTTTTTTAATTGGCGTTCCACCGAGCCCCCCCATATCGACACAAACCACGTCGAAATGTGACCTCCGCCGCTCGTATCGGGGGCGACCAACGTGGTGGTTAGCAATCCGGAGCGTCGCGCCGGGAGATGGAATGGAACCGTGGTCGCAAACCAACAGTGCGAGTTTCTATCCCTAAATCCAGCCGTCCGTGTCCACCCACGTGCACACGCGGACGTGCGGGCAAGCGAGGGTGCGGGCGGGCGGGCGGGCGAACGGCCAGTCGGCGGCGGTCTAAAGCGAGGGTAAACTCCCGGCTCTTCCGTGGCACGTTGTGGCCAACATGGAAGAGTAGGCCAAAGTAAAGTCTCGTTGTCGAAGTGACCAGAAGCCCGGCAGAAGCGCTTCCCAAACCACGACGGCCCATTTTTGCCCCTCACGTGCACGTTTAAACGACGCGCCCTGCGAGGAGATGGGAGGGTGTGGGGGCGCTATCTTCGGCCTCCCCTCTAAGTGGGGCAGTGGGGGGGGGGAGGGGGAGCGAGTGGGAGCGCCTTCCGCCAGCCGGCGCCGTGAGCAAAGGAATTTGGGGCAGGGCCGCACCTTCACACCGCAAGCCTACCGACGGCACACGCAACACCGGAAACGTTGGAGCCAAACGTTCCGTGGCGGCGTTGGGCCAACGTCGGTGCCAGACATTGCCGCGACGTTGGGCCCAACGTTGGTCCAAACGTTGGGCCAACAAACGGTTCCGGAGGACGTGTCGACGTTTTGGGCCTTTGCGGCCGCGGGGGTCACCACGCTCGGTCGTTGCGTTTAAACTTTGACCTCCGTGTTGTCCACGTGCATCAGCTGGGCCCTCATCGACTGGATGCTGTTCGTGATCTTCTTCTGGTGTCCTACCAGCGTGATGCCCGTCCGCCGGATGTCGCTGCGTGGGTGGTGGGAGGAGGAATATGGATGGAGGAGGAGGAGCAGAAGGGAGGAGGATGAGGCGGGAGGATGGAGGAGGAGGAAAGAGGAAAAACAAGTGCCGGGTTTTTATAATTGATTGATTGGGTTAAGGCCACTACAGAATGAGCCGGGCCAAGTAAGTAGTTAGTAGTGAGTGACTGAGTAGTGACTGAATAGTGAGTAAGTGGTGAGAGAGCGGTAATTAAGTAGTGGACGGTGAGTAAGCAGTGATTAGTGAGAAGTGCATGAGTACTGAGTTAGCAGTGAATAGTGAGTATAGCATCATGAGTGTGGAGCGAATGAGCATAGTGAAGTGAATGAATAGTGAGCAGATTGCGAGTGTAGAGTATCGAGAGAGTATAGAGTAGTGGGTAAGTAGTACGAGTGAGTATTGAGTGAGTAGTGAGTGAGTAGTGTGAGTAATGAGTGAGTAGTGTGAGTAGTGTGAGTAGTGAGTGAGTAGTGTGAGTAGTGAGTGAGTAGTGAGTGAGTAGTGAGTGAGTAGTGTGAGTAGTGAGTGAGTAGTGAGTGCGTAGTGTGAGTAGTGTGAGTAGTGAGTGACTCCGTAGCGAGCGAGTGAGTGAGTGAGTGAGCGGGTGGGCGACGCACTCAATGGTCATACGGGCGACTGCGTCGAGTGAGCCGTATCCGGCGCGGGTGAAGCGCTCCTTGTACTGCCCCATCTTGATGGCATCCAGCCACTCGCCCACCGACGAGAAGGCGGTACAGCCCGGCGCGTGCTGATCGTAGAACGGGTTGTGTGGCCTGCGGGCAGCGCAGACGAAACTCAGCTCGACCGCTTCGCCAACTCAAGCCTCCAGTAGGCCACAGGCCTCCTCTGTGCCCTAAAGCTATGCCAGCTCAAGACTCTAGTAGGCCACAGGCCTCCTCTGTGCCCTACAGCAATGCCAACTCAAGCCTCCAGTAGGCTGCGGGCCTCCTCTGTACTCTACAGCTATGCCAACTCAAGCCTCCAGTAGGCTGCGGGCCTCCTCTGTGCTCTACAGCTATGCCAGCTCAAGCCTCCAGTAGGCCGCAGGCCTCCTCTGTACTCTACAGCTATGCCAGCTCAAGCCTCCAGTAGGCCGCAGGCCTCCTCTGTACTCTCCAGCTACTCGGGCTTCAGTCTGCTGCTGTGGGTTAGAGGTTATGGCTCGGGGCTTGGGGTTAGCTCTCAGGGCTAGTGCAAGGGGTAATGTCTATGGCTTAGTGTTAGGTTTAGGGGGTCAGTGTGAGCGGGGGTATGGGGGTCGGACACCTAGTGGTGGCGTTGGCCAGGATCTTGAGGCTGTTGGGGTTGCGGATGAGGCGGTCGAGGAGGGAGAGGATGTGGCCGAACTTGGGCCGGTCGGCGCAGGCCTTCTGCCAGCAGTCGAGCATGAGCTGGTGGAGTGCGGCTGGACAGTCCATGGGCGCCGGCAGGCGGTAGCCCTCCTCGATCGACTTCATCACCTGCGCGGCGACCACAACCAACTCAACAACCACCTCGACCACCAACAACCAAAACACCGACAACAAGACTATTTTGTAGCGAGAGGTGGCGAGAAAGAGATGGAGAGAGATGGAGAGGGACGGAGAAAGAGATGACGAGATGGAGATTGATACTTTTACGATTCCGCTTGTCAATCTGGGAGAGCCTCACTGAGTTTCGTGAGGGCCAGGTTTTCGCAGCGCAGTCCGTTCTCCTCTACCGCCACGTGGTGTTTGCACGGCGCGAATTGGATACACAACGCGACGATGAATGTATTACAGGGAACAACATTTTTGTTTTTTAACGCAGACGCCAATTGGATGTAGTAACGCGATTCAGGCAAACAGAGCTAGAGTCACAGCGCGAGTAGGAATAAGCGGTGGTGGTAACGGCTGCCTGGGCGTAGCATCGTCATCGTCACCGTCGTCATTGTCGTCATCGCACGAGGCATTGAGATGCTGCTGGATGATGCTTCTAGACGCTACCCACCACACGCCTCGGTCTTTGTTCAGGCCCTGCGTTACTACGCATCTCACGGCGTTATCGCGCATCACCTCCTACATCAGAGAGTCTTTATTATGACGCGGTTTTTCCATAACGCGACGTTCTTCGGGAGCGCAACGACAACCACCGACATTGCCGCGTTACAGGAGAACAACGGTGGAGCGATCCGAGAGGCAAGCGTGACGAGCGTGACAAGCGTGACGAGCGTGGCAAGTGGGGCGAGCGTGGGCGAGCGTGACGAGCGTGGGCGAGCATGGCAAGTGGGGCGAGCATGAGCGAGCGTGACAAGTGTGGGTGAGCGTGACGAGCGTGGGCGAGCGTGGGCGAGCGTGGGCGAGCATGACGAGTGTGGGGGAGCGTGACGAGCGTGACGAGCGTGGGTGAGCGTGACGAGTGTGACGAGCGTGACGAGCGTGGGTGAGTGTGACGAGTGTGACGAGTGTGACGAGTGTGACGAGTGTGACGAGCGTGACGAGCGTGACGAGTGTGACGAGTGTGACGAGTGTGACGAGTGTGACGAGTGTGACGAGTGTGACGAGTGTGACGAGCGTGACGAGTGTGACGAGCGTGACGAGCGTGACGAGTGTGACGAGCGTGACGAGTGTGACGAGTGTGACGAGTGTGACGAGTGTGACGAGCGTGACGAGTGTGACGAGTGTGGGTGAGTGTGACGAGCGTGACGAGTGTGGGTGAGTGTGACGAGTGTGACGAGTGTGACGAGCGTGGGTGAGTGTGACGAGTGTGACGAGTGTGACGAGTGTGACGAGCGTGACGAGTGTGACGAGCGTGACGAGCGTGACGAGTGTGACGAGCGTGACGAGTGTGACGAGTGTGACGAGTGTGACGAGTGTGACGAGCGTGGGTGAGTGTGACGAGTGTGACGAGTGTGACGAGCGTGACGAGTGTGACGAGTGTGACGAGTGTGACGAGTGTGACGAGTGTGACGAGTGTGACGAGTGTGACGAGTGTGACGAGCGTGACGAGCGTGACGAGTGTGACGAGCGTGACGAGTGTGACGAGTGTGACGAGTGTGGGTGAGTGTGACGAGTGTGACGAGTGTGACGAGCGTGACGAGTGTGGGTGAGTGTGACGAGTGTGACGAGTGTGGGTGAGTGTGACGAGTGTGACGAGTGTGACGAGTGTGACGAGCGTGAGGAGCGTGACGAGTGTGACGAGTGTGGGTGAGTGTGACGAGCGTGACGAGTGTGACGAGTGTGACGAGCGTGACGAGCGTGGGTGAGTGTGACGAGCGTGACGAGTGTGACGAGTGTGACGAGTGTGACGAGTGTGACGAGTGTGACGAGTGTGGGTGAGTGTGACGAGCATGACGAGTGTGACGAGTGTGACGAGTGTGACGAGTGTGACGAGTGTGACGAGCGTGACGAGTGTGACGAGTGTGACGAGTGTGACGAGCGTGGGTGAGTGTGACGAGTGTGACGAGCGTGACGAGCGTGACGAGTGTGACGAGCGTGGGTGAGTGTGACGAGTGTGACGAGTGTGACGAGCGTGGGTGAGTGTGACGAGTGTGACGAGTGTGACGAGTGTGACGAGCGTGGGTGAGTGTGACGAGTGTGACGAGCGTGACGAGCGTGACGAGTGTGACGAGCGTGGGTGAGTGTGACGAGTGTGACGAGTGTGACGAGCGTGGGCGAGTGTGACGAGTGTGACGAGCGTGACGAGTGTGACGAGTGTGACGAGCGTGACGAGCGTGACGAGTGTGACGAGTGTGACGAGTGTGACGAGCGTGACGAGTGTGACGAGCGTGGGTGAGTGTGACGAGTGTGACGAGCGTGGGCGAGTGTGACGAGCGTGGGTGAGTGTGACGAGTGTGACGAGTGTGACGAGTGTGACGAGTGTGACGAGCGTGGGCGAGTGTGACGAGCGTGACGAGCGTGGGCGAGTGTGACGAGTGTGACGAGCGTGACGAGTGTGACGAGTGTGACGAGCGTGGGTGAGTGTGACGAGCGTGACGAGTGTGACGAGTGTGACGAGTGTGACGAGCGTGACGAGCGTGACGAGCGTGACGAGTGTGGGTGAGTGTGACGAGTGTGACGAGTGTGACGAGCGTGACGAGTGTGACGAGTGTGACGAGTGTGACGAGTGTGACGAGCGTGACGAGTGTGACGAGTGTGACGAGTGTGACGAGCGTGACGAGTGTGACGAGTGTGACGAGTGTGACGAGTGTGACGAGCGTGACGAGTGTGACGAGTGTGACGAGTGTGACGAGTGTGACGAGCGTGACGAGTGTGACGAGCGTGACGAGTGTGACGAGTGTGACGAGTGTGGGTGAGCGTGGGTGAGTGTGACGAGTGTGACGAGCGTGACGAGTGTGACGAGTGTGACGAGTGTGACGAGTGTGACGAGCGTGACGAGTGTGACGAGCGTGACGAGTGTGACGAGCGTGACGAGTGTGGGTGAGCGTGGGTGAGTGTGACGAGTGTGACGAGTGTGACGAGTGTGACGAGCGTGACGAGTGTGACGAGTGTGACGAGTGTGACGAGTGTGACGAGCGTGACGAGTGTGACGAGCGTGACGAGTGTGGGTGAGCGTGACGAGTGTGACGAGTGTGACGAGTGTGACGAGCGTGACGAGTGTGACGAGCGTGACGAGTGTGACGAGCGTGACGAGTGTGACGAGCGTGACGAGCGTGACGAGTGTGACGAGTGTGACGAGCGTGACGAGTGTGACGAGCGTGACGAGTGTGACGAGTGTGACGAGCGTGGGTGAGTGTGACGAGTGTGACGAGCGTGACGAGTGTGACGAGCGTGACGAGTGTGACGAGTGTGACGAGCGTGGGTGAGCGTGACGAGTGTGACGAGTGTGACGAGCGTGACGAGCGTGACGAGCGTGACGAGTGTGACGAGCGTGACGAGTGTGACGAGTGTGACGAGTGTGACGAGCGTGACGAGTGTGACGAGTGTGACGAGCGTGACGAGCGTGACGAGCGTGACGAGTGTGACGAGCGTGACGAGTGTGACGAGTGTGACGAGCGTGACGAGTGTGACGAGCGTGACGAGTGTGACGAGCGTGACGAGCGTGACGAGCGTGACGAGCGTGACGAGTGTGACGAGCGTGACGAGCGTGGGTGAGTGTGACGAGTGTGACGAGTGTGACGAGCGTGACGAGTGTGACGAGTGTGACGAGCGTGGGTGAGCGTGACGAGCGTGACGAGTGTGACGAGTGTGACGAGCGTGACGAGTGTGACGAGCGTGACGAGTGTGACGAGTGTGACGAGCGTGGGTGAGCGTGACGAGTGTGACGAGTGTGACGAGCGTGACGAGTGTGACGAGTGTGACGAGCGTGACGAGCGTGACGAGCGTGACGAGTGTGACGAGCGTGACGAGTGTGACGAGTGTGACGAGCGTGACGAGTGTGACGAGCGTGACGAGTGTGACGAGTGTGACGAGCGTGGGTGAGCGTGACGAGCGTGACGAGTGTGACGAGTGTGACGAGCGTGACGAGTGTGACGAGCGTGACGAGTGTGACGAGTGTGACGAGTGTGACGAGCGTGACGAGTGTGACGAGCGTGACGAGCGTGACGAGTGTGACGAGTGTGACGAGCGTGACGAGTGTGACGAGTGTGACGAGCGTGGGTGAGCGTGACGAGTGTGACGAGTGTGACGAGCGTGACGAGTGTGACGAGTGTGACGAGCGTGACGAGCGTGACGAGCGTGACGAGTGTGACGAGCGTGACGAGTGTGACGAGTGTGACGAGCGTGACGAGTGTGACGAGCGTGACGAGTGTGACGAGTGTGACGAGCGTGGGTGAGCGTGACGAGCGTGACGAGTGTGACGAGTGTGACGAGCGTGACGAGTGTGACGAGCGTGACGAGTGTGACGAGTGTGACGAGCGTGACGAGTGTGACGAGTGTGACGAGTGTGACGAGCGTGACGAGTGTGACGAGCGTGACGAGCGTGACGAGTGTGACGAGTGTGGGTGAGTGTGACGAGTGTGACGAGTGTGACGAGCGTGACGAGTGTGTCGAGTGTGACGAGCGTGACGAGTGTGGGTGAGCGTGGGTGAGTGTGACGAGTGTGACGAGTGTGGATGAGTGTGACGAGTGTGGGTGAGTGTGACGAGCGTGACGAGTGTGACGAGTGTGACGAGCGTGACGAGTGTGTCGAGTGTGACGAGCGTGACGAGTGTGGGTGAGCGTGGGTGAGTGTGACGAGTGTGACGAGTGTGGATGAGTGTGACGAGTGTGACGAGCGTGGGTGAGCGTGGGTGAGTGTGACGAGCGTGTCGAGTGTGACGAGTGTGACGAGCGTGACGAGTGTGACGAGCGTGACGAGCGTGACGAGTGTGACGAGTGTGACGAGTGTGACGAGCGTGACGAGTGTGTCGGCCTCCAGTAGCTGCACTCACGTCCTGGTTGCTCATGTCCCAGTAGGGCCGCTCCCCGTAGGACATCACCTCCCACATGACGACGCCGTAGCTCCACACGTCGCTCGCCCACGTGAACGTGCGCAGCACTATCGCCTCGGGAGCCGTCCAGCGGATCGGGATCTTACCCCCCTGCTGGGGAGGGTGAGGGGGGTGACCACACGGGGAGTTCGGAATGGCCGGGTCGGCGGAAGGAGCCAATTCCAGCGAATTTCTACGAGTCTGGGTTCGATCTCCAGTCCATGACTACACACACACATAAAGATAAAGATCCCCCATATAGCCTTAACAGACTGTAGGGGCAAGTGCTGTTAGCGAGCACCTATGAAGGCCGGAATGGTACACGAGGGGGTGGGTGGGCAGCACCACGCCCGACCGCCTTTGTCTCCCTAGTGGCAATGTTTACACACCGCACCGGGTACTTATTTGAGGCTGAGTCGACCTAGGGAAGGCCCGGGACCGGTTCAGATAATCGTCACTGGTATTGGCCGTGAGCGGGAATCGAACCCGGGTCGCCAGGTTCATAGCGCAGCGCGCTAACCGCTACACTACCGCTCCCCTACACATACACATGTACACACACACACGTACACATACACACACATGTACACACAACTACAACCGCCATTCGCCACTAAGTGGCGGTGACGTCACCACGATGCTTGTACCAGGCCATGTGCACCTTGAGGCCACGTGAAGTGTCGAACGCCCGCTGGCAGGAGGTCACGGGGCAGACCTAAGTGGCACGGGTCGACTGACTAAGATGACTGAGATGACTGGCTGATGCACCACCTGTGCCCCCTACTGTGCCAACCTACTGTGCTTTAGTCACCCGGCGCTCCGCTCGTTGTTGTGAGCGTCGCTCCTCTGGCAGAGCAACCCCCTGCCTCCTCGCGGTGCCGAACAGGCAACTCTGCCGTGGACAGTGCTGTGGGGGGAGGGCCAATTCCGATTGGCTCCTCCCCTCATGGCGTCTGTGACCACCACAGGGGCTAAACGGGGGCTCTGGACGGGTGCGAGGGGCTGGTAACCCCTCCACCTTCAACATCACTAAACCACGAATAAAATACATACAATACAGATGTACACACACACATATGTACACACACATGTACACACACACGTCCACACACACGTCCACACAGGTGGGCAAGGTGCTGAGTGAGGAAGCTGTGGACGCCCTCCCCCCACTCACCACGGTGGTGTAGGTGGCGTGCGAGTCGTCCTCCAGCACACGCGAGAGCCCGAAGTCGGAGACCTTGCACACGAGGCCGGCGCTGACGAGGACGTTCCTGGCGGCCAGGTCGCGGTGGACGTAGCCGGTGTCGGCCAGGTAGCGCATGCCGGCCGCCACACCGCGCAGCATGCCCACCAGCTGCATCACCGCAAAGCGCCCATCGTTCCTCTGGACGCGCGCACGCGACACGCACACACCACACGCACGCACACACCACACACACGCACACACCACACACACACACGCACACACACACACACGCACACACCACACGCACGACGCGAACACACACGCACGCACACACCACACGCACGCACACACCACACACACGCACACACCACACACACACACGCACACACACACACACGCACACACCACACGCACGACGCGAACACACACGCACGCACACACCACACGCACACCACATGCACGCACACCCCACACGCGTCACGCATGCGGTGGGGGGGGGGCGGGGGGTAGGGAGGGAGGGGTGGGGTGAGATGAAGGGAGAGATGGGGAGGGATGAGAGCGAGCAAACACTGTGCAGTGGTGCGATGCATGTTGACGTTATCATTGTTCCCGTCATGGCCGCCACCGTTGTTGTTACCGTCATGGCCGTCGTTGTTACCGTCATGGCCGTCGTTGTTGCCGTCATGGCCGTCGTTGCTACCGTCATGGCCGTCGTTGTTACCGTCATGGCCGTCGTCGTTACCGTCATGGCCGTCATTGTTACCGTCATGGCCGTCGTTGTTACCGTTATGGCCGTCGTTGTTACCGTCATGGCCGTCGTTACCATCATGGCCGTCGTTGTTACCGTCATGGCCATCGTCGTTACCGTCATGGCCATCGTCGTTACCGTCATGGCCGTCGTCGTTACCGTCATGGCCGTCGTTGTTGCCGTCATGGCCGTCGTTGTTGCCGTCATGGCCGTCGTCGTTACCGTCATGGCCGTCGTTGTTGCCGTCATGGCCGTCGTTGTTGCCGTCATGGCCGTCGTCGTTACCGTCATGGCCGTCGTCGTTACCGTCATGGCCGTCGTTGTTGCCGTCATGGCCGTCGTTGTTGCCGTCATGGCCGTCGTTGTTACCGTCATGGCCGTCGTTGTTGCCGTCATGGCCGTGACTTACTCTGAGGAAGGAGTCGAGTGAGCCGTTCTCCATGAACTCCGTGACGATCATGAGCGGTTTACCTGCCAACAAAACAACAACGACCGCCGTTCACCACTAAGTAAACCTTCAACTAAGTTAAACTATTTTTTAATTCCCCAGGTAAGGCCCCACTGAGCTACGTAGCTCGTTTTCAGAAGCGACGTGTGGCTCATCATCGTCATCATCATCATCGTGGTCATCGTCGTCATCGTCGTTATCGTCATCATCATCGTCATCATCGTCATCATCGTCATAATCGTCATCATCGTCGTCATCAACGTCATCGTCGTCGTCATCGTCGTCATCATCACCACGTGGACATTGATAGCAGCAACCAAATACTCTAAACGCGTGGTGACGTTGATTCTAAATGTGGCGAACAC
>NC_133740.1:11353394-11355894 GCF_048934315.1 Petromyzon marinus | reverse complement strand
TAATGGTGATGATGATGATGGTGGTGATGATGATGGAGATGATGATGATGGTGATGATGGTGATGACGATGGTGACGATGGTGATGATGGTGATGATGATGGTGATGATGATGATGGTAATGGTGGTGATGATGATGATGGTAATGGTGGTGATGATGATGGTGATGATGATGATGGTGGTGATGATGATGGAGATGATGATGGTGATGATGAGGAGCTCCACGGCAGCAGCTCAGTGGGGCCTTCACCCACCGGTCTAATAAAATAAAAATTAGTTTAGTTACGACAAATCGCGGACACAAACTTAATCATTGAACGCAACGTCGCTCCGGCACGAGATCGTCAAACGAGAAGCCACGCTGCGTCATCTGTCCTCGTCTGTGACAAAGAGCTTCATAGCTTATCAGATTCCTTCTCCTCCGGTCTCAATATCGATTGTGACTTTGATCCGGGACAGCGTCACGACGGCGTCACCGAGGCGACAGCGTCGCGTTGTCACTAGTGGGGGGTGGGGGGTGGGGGGTGGTGGCTTCACCTCACCTGCGAGTGATCAGCAGTCCAGCGGCCAGCAGCAGCACGGCCGTCACCACGATGGCCACCGTCACGCCGGCCACCG
This sequence comes from Petromyzon marinus, assembly GCF_048934315.1. Classification (NCBI taxonomy): domain Eukaryota; kingdom Metazoa; phylum Chordata; class Hyperoartia; order Petromyzontiformes; family Petromyzontidae; genus Petromyzon; species Petromyzon marinus. The sequence continues at coordinate 11,355,278 of NC_133740.1, read as the reverse complement.
TCACGTGGCCCCCCGCAGTGGCCACGGCGTGGGAGGCTACACGGACACACACACACAGACACACACACACACAGAATCATACACACACACACAGACACACACACACACAGAATCATACACACACACACAGACACACAGACACACACACAGACACACACACAGACACACACACACACACAGACACACACACAGACACACACACACAGACACACAACAACAACCGCCATTCGCCACTAAGTGGCGGTGACGTCACCACGACGCTTGTGCCAGGCTATGTGCACCGTGAGGCCACGTGAAGTGTCGAACGCCCGCTGGCAGGAGGTCACTGGGCAGACCCAGGTGCCACGGGTCGACTGACTGAGATGACTGGCTGATGCACCACCTGTGCCCCCTACTGTGCCAACCTGCTGTGCTTTAGCCACCCGGCGTTCCACTCGTTGTTGTGATCGTCGCTCCTCCGCCCTCCGTTGTTGTTGGAGGGCGACTGCCTCCAACTGCCCAGTAGCATCCTTCACGAGCCTCCTCCACAGAGGCCGATCTTGACACCGCTGGTACCAGTCATCGGCAAGTCCACTCAGCTCCACGTCCTCCTGTACCACATCACTCCATCTCTTCTCTAGCCCGTGCCGCGCCCGCTTAGCCCCCTCAATCCGGCCAAACAAAAGCTGTTTCGGCATGCGGTGGCTGGGCATGCGGGCTACATGACCCAGCCATCGCAGCCTTGCCTGCCGGAGGAGCTCACCGATGGGACCCTGCCCAGATCTTTCAAGGATTTGTGAGCTCCTCACACAATCCAGTCTGGTTAAACCCAGGATGGATCGTAGGCAGGCCAGCCTAAATGTTTCTAACCGGCGAAGATGTTCCACCAGGGGGGTCCACGTTTCGCAAGCGTAGAGAAGGGAGGGAATGACCGTGGCCGAGAAGACCTGAAGCTTAGTGCGGAGCGACAGACCAGGTAGCTTCCACACAGCGTTACGCAACTGATGAAAAGATAATGCCGCTCGACTGATTCGTAGCGAGACCTCTGCTGTCAAACCGGAGCCGGTTATAAGCACACTGCTCAGGTATGGGAAACTCTCCACTCTCTCCACAACTGCCCCATCACCAATTGGGAGGTGTGGGGAGTGTCCGATGGTACAAAATACCCAGGCAGGTGCTTAGTTTTGGTGGGGCTGATGGTAAGGCCCCAGACAGACAGACACACACATACAAACACACAGACACACACAAACACACTGACACACACATACCAACACACACGTACAGACAGACACACATACAGACAGTCATACAGATACACACTGACACACACAGACACAAAAACACAGACACATACATGTAGACACACATACATGTAGACATACACACACACATACAGGCAGACAGACCCATGTACAGACATACATGTAGACACACACACACATACATGTAGACATACAAACACACACACACATACAGACAGACCCATGTACAGAGACACATACATGTAGACATACGAACACACAGACATCCACACAGTCACACACACAGAGACATCATAGGCGAGCCGCGAGGGACCGCGGCGAACCGCTTGATCCGGGAGAGCCCCCCCGTCCCGTGACGTACCGCCACCAGGGGCCGTGGTGAACTCGACGGGGAGGCTGAAGGCCCCGAAGCCGGCCACGGTGCGGGCCCTCACCGAGATCTCGTAGCGCCGCCCGGCACGCAGGCCCCTGACCACGGCGCGGGCCACCGGCACGGACATCACCGTCACGTTGGGCCGGCCCTGCACGGCACGTCGGAGGTGGCGGGGGTGAGGCGTGGGCCCTCTGGCGAAGGCTTCTCCTGAATGCGCCGGGGCCTTGCCGAGCAAGCTGGCACAACGGCACTGCGGCTGGGTGGTCG
>NC_133740.1:11315894-11348394 GCF_048934315.1 Petromyzon marinus | reverse complement strand
CCGACACGAAGGGCCCAGCGGCGGCGGCGCCCGAGACGCCGTTGGCGGCGCGCACGCGCAGCGTGTAGCCCGTGTGCGGCGCCAGGCCCCGCACGGCCGCCTCGGCCCGGACGAGGCCCTCCCGGGCCGGCTCGAAAACCGGATCGGGCGACCCGCACGGCACGCAGCCGCCGTCCCCGCCGGGAGCGCCGGGAGCGCCGGGAGCGCCGGGAGCGCCGGGAAGCTCGGCCGGAGTCCCCCGGGGGCCGCCCCCCCCGGCGCCACCGCGCGGCCTCGACGCCGAGCGGACGGAGCGGCGCTCCGACCGCGGGAGGGCGGAGCGCCGCTCTCTCCCCGCCTCCTCGGCGAGGCGGCGCTCCGGGAAGCGTGGGGATAGCGCCGACGGGAGGCGAGCTTCGGGGCCCTGGGAGCGTCGTCTCGACGGAGGAGGAGGCGGAGGAGGAGGAGGATCGCGACGCCGCGGGTTCCATCTCGGATCGCGGCGCTCCGACTCCGAGACGCCCGCCCGGAATTCCGGGAAAACTCCGACAGGATCCTGGGCACGGAACCGCGCCGGGAGGAGGCGGTTCCGGATCCTGAGTCCCAAGGAATCCCGAATGACGCCGCCGCCGCCGCCACCGGCGCTGGCGTTCCAGTTTTCCGGAGAGACCCGGAGAGGCTGCTGCTGCTGCTGCTGCTGGGAATTCTGCGGGAATCCGAGTGTGAGGAGCTGTTGCTGAGGGGCAGGAGGAGGAGGAGGAGGTGGAGTGCCACAGCGAAGGCACTCCAGCGAGTAGGAGAGGTCAGAGCGACCCCCCAGGTCGGCGGGGGGCGACCACGACAGCCACACGGACGTCCCGTTGACCCGCGACACGAGGTCACGGGGAGCCGACGGGGGGCCTGGGGGGGGGGGGCAGAGGGACACGCGGGAGAGACACAGAGACACAGAGACACACAGAGACACAGAGACACACAGAGACACGCAGAGACACACAGAGACACACAGAGACACGCGGGGATAGGGGCCATGGACACGGAGAGAGACGTGGGCACGTGTGTATGGGTGTGTACGTACGTGTGTACGTGTCTACGTGTGCGTATGTGTGTATCTGTGGGTGTGTACGTGTGTGTACGTGTCTACGCGTGTGTATATCTGTACGTACGTGTGTACGTACGTGTGTACGTACGTGTGTACGCGCGTGTATATCTGTGTGTACGTGTGTATGTACGTGTGTACGTGTGTATCTGTGTGCGTGCGTGCATACATGTATATGTGTGTATCTGTGTACGTGTGTATGTACGCATGCGTGTATGCGTGCGTACATGTCTAAATGTGCGTGTATCAACGCGTGTACGGCCGTGTGTACGTGTACATCTCTGTGTATGTATGTACGTACGTACGTGCGTGCGCGTGTACGTGTGTGTGTGTGCATACGTACGTGTGTGTGCGTACGTACGTGTGTGTGTGCGTGTGCGCACGTGTGTGTGCGTGTGCGTATGTACGTGTGTGTGCATACGTGCGTGTGTGCGTACGTACGTGTGTGTATGTGCGTACGTACGTGTGTGTGCGTGTGCGTGTACGTACGTGTGCGTGTGTGTGTACGTGTGTGTGTGTGCGTGTGTGCGTGTGCGTGTGTGCGTACGTACGTGTGTGCGTACGTACGTGTGTGTGCGTGTGCGTACGTACGTGTGCACGGCGTGGAAGCCGCTTCGTGGGGGGCTCTGTGGAACCCTGCGCTGCACTCACACAAGCTGGCCCCCTGCTGCGCCGAGTGGCTCATTGGGGGGCAGCGCAGGCAACCTGCTCGCCCCCCGTCTCCCCCGGGCCCCCCAGAGCTGTAGAAGCCTGGCCTGCACGCTACACGAGAGTGGATAGGAGATGTCAACTACCTCGCCTGGTATGCAGGCGTTGTGGGCTCAATCCCGAGCCTGACTGCCGTTTTATATTTGGAGTTTGCACCCCCCAATCTCATTATCACCATCATCGTCACGGTGGCTAGGAGACGTGTAGCCTTAACAGGCTGTAGGGGCAAGTGCTGTTTGCGAGCACCTATGAAAGCCGGCACGGCACGCGAGGGGGTGGGTGGCCAACACCACGCCCGGCCGCCTTTGTCTCCCCAGTAGCGATGTTTACTACACACCGCACCAGGTTCTCATTTGAGGCGACCTAGGGGAGGCCCAGGACCGGTTCAGATAATCGTCACCGATGTTGGCCGTGAGCGGGAATCCAACTCGGGTCGCCGGGTTTGTAGCGCAACGGGCTAACCACTACACTACCGCTCCCCACACACAACAACAATAACAACCGCCATTCGCCACTAAGTGGCGGTGACGTCACCACGACGCTTGTGCCAGGCTATGTGCACCCTGAGGCCACGTGAAGTGTCGAACGCCCGCTGGCAGGAGGTCACGGGGCAGACCCAGGTGCCACGGGTCGACTGAGTGAGATGACTGGCTGATGCACCACCTGTGCCCCCTACTGTGCCAACCTGCTGTGCTTTAGCCACCCGGCGCTCCGCTCGTTGTTCTGAGCGTTGCTCCTCCGCCCTCCGTTGTTGTTGGAGGGCGACTGCCTCCAACTGCCCAGTAGCGTCCTTCACGAGCCTCCTCCACAGAGGCCGATCTTGACACCGCTGGTACCAGTCATCGGCAAGTCCACTCAGCTCCACGTCCTCCTGTCCCACATCACTCCATCTCTTCTCTAGCTCGTCCCGCGCCCGTTTAGCCCCCTCGATCCGGCCGAACAAAAGCTGTTTCGGCATGCGGTGGCTGGGCATGCGGGCTACATGACCCAGCCAACGCAGCCTTGCCTGCCGGAGGAGCTAACCGATGGGACCTTGCCCAGATCTTTCAAGGATTTGTAAGCTCCTCACACAATCCAGCCTGGTTAAACCCAGGATGAATTGTAGGCAGGCTAGCCTAAATGTTTCTAACCGGTGAAGATGTTCCATTAAGGGGGTCCACGTTTCGCAAGCGTAGAGAAGGGAGGGAATGACTGTGGCCGAGAAGACCTGAAGCTTAGTGCGGAGCGACAGACCAGGTAGCTTCCACACAGCGTTACGCAACCGATGAAAAGATATTGCTGCTTGACTGATTCGGAGTGAGACCTCTACTGTTAAACTGGAGCCGGTCATAAGCACACTGCCCAGGTATGGGAAACTCTCCACCCTCTCCACAACTGCCCCATCACCGATTGGGAGTTGTGAGGGTGGAGTGTCCTATGGTACAAAATACCCAGGCAGGTGCTTAGTTTTGGTGGGGATGATGATGAGGCCCCATCTCTTAGTAGCATGCTCCAGTGTCAGCAGCAGCGTCTCCAACTTATCCTCTGAATGAGCAGCTATTACCAAATCATCGGCATACATAACGTGGTTGAGCAATAGGGAGCCATCCCTTGACCGCACCCGGGCATCGATCAGCCTCCCATTATATCTGTACCATATGGAGATTCCCCCGGTACAGCTATTGAAGGCTTCATGAACTACGTGGTCAAAATAGATGTTAAATAATGTGGGAGCCAGAGGACATCCCTGTCGCTCCCCAAGGTGTACAGGGAATGGCTCTGACTCCCGGCCACGTAGTTTTACCCAGGCCCGCTCACCATCATGAAGGTCCTTAATGATCGTGAGCAGAGGGTCAGGTACTCCAAAAGCACGAAGAATAACCCAGAGCCCAGGTCTACTGATGGGATCATAGGCCCTGAACAGGTCAATAAAGCAGAGATGTAGGTCTTGCTGGAATTCCCTACACCTCTGCTGTAGCAGATGGACAGAAAATATGGCATCTGTGCAGGACCGCCCTTTCCTGAAACCGCATTGGGGCTCCGCAAGCCTCTCCTCAACGTGCCTGGCAAGGCGATGTTGAATAATCCTTGCCAGGACCTTTCCTGGCACACTGAGGAGTGAGATGCCCCTGTAGTTGTTACAGCCTGTGCGGTCCCCCTTGTTAAAGAGGGGGACCACCAGGGCATCCTTCCAATCCTGTGGAACCCGTCCAGTGGTCCAGACTGTTGTTATGATGTCATATAGGGCAGTCTGTGCACAAACGCCACCCTCCCTCAGCATTTTGCTTGCGAGATCATCTCTGCCCGCTGCCTTTCCTGGTCTCCGACTCCGGATCACCTTCAGCACTTCCTCAACAGATTGCACTTCAGCCAGCCACGCACTTCAGCAGGGTCATCCTCACTTTGTGCCACGATGTTTTCCTGGCTGAGGGATTTTCCCTCCCCCAGGACCTCACAGAAATGCTCAGCAAATCTGCAAACCTGTTCCTGGGGGTCGGAGATTGGATCACCGTTTTTTCCCCTAATGATGGTAATAGGTGTGGTGCTGCAGGTTACTTTTTTGATGGAGTTAGATAGAGATTTAAGATCGCGGGCGATTGAGGCAGACTCCATCTCCTCAGCAACCCGCGACCACCACCCATGCTTGCAGTGCCTCACGGCTCTCCAAACCTCCGAGCGAAGGCTGTGGTAAGCCTCCTCATTCTCTGACGTGGGATTCTGTAGCCGATGACAGTGGGCCTGTCGCTTTTTCTCAACTATCCTGAACACCTCCTCTGTCAGCCAGGGTCTCTGGGGAGGTCTGGACCACGTACCCAAAGCAGCCAATGCAGCTGCATGAGTGACAGTCCTAAACCTTGCCCATTTACCCTCGACATCAGGAGGAGTGGGGGACGATGCCAACCCCAGCCGCAGGCGATGTTGAAATTCTCGCTTGCAACTTTCATCAGATAACTGAGACCAGGCCACTTTAGGTTGGAATGGGGTCCTGGGTGTACATCCACCACCGGAGCGGAAGAATGGCAGGCGTATCTTACAGATGACGAGTCGATGGTCAGAGGGCAGATCAACTCCACGGTAGGTCCTGGTGTCAAGGACATGGGCTCGCATCCGCTGGTCCGTCACTATGTAGTCCAGCAGATGTTATTGCTTGGACAAGGCATGCATCCATGATGTTGTGTGGATGCGCCGATGCCGGAACAGCGTGTTGGTAATTACAAGCCCATGGGCTGCACAAAAATCTAGCAGCCTCCTACCGTTGTTATTGAGCTGATCTGGCCCATGCCCTCCAATCACTCCAGACCAGGTGCCAGCATCATGACCCACTCGGGCATTGAAGTCACCCAACAAGATGACTCTATCCCGAGGGGCCACTTTCACCAGCACCTGTAACAGGAGGTCATAGAAGGCATCTGACTCATCGGCTTTGCCTGCATCCCTCCATGGATGTTCGTCTTCGGTGGGGGCATAAGTAACCACGACCACCACTCCTCGCCTCCGGTTGATGGGAAGGTGAGCCCAAAGTAGCCTGGGGCTTACAGCTTCCCACACCTCACCGCCACGCTCCCACGCCCCCTTCATTCTTTTGTTCATAAGAAGAGTCACGCCCTGTTGTTTGGCAGTCTGCTGCCCCGAGTAGAGGACTGTCCACCCATCATGGTGGCAGGAGCCAGAACCGGTCCACCGGACCTCCTGAATGCCACAGAGATCCAGGCGGTACCGGTCCAGCTCCTGACAGAGGAGTGGCAGCCTCTCCTCCGCAGTGAGCGTTCGAACATTCCACGTGGCCACACGAAGTGGCTTTTCGTTGTTTCTGGAGGAGCCCCGAGGGTAGAGATTCAATCTCCTGGCTCCGCCAATTGGGGTTTGGCCAGGAGACGTCATAGACGCCTGTCCCCCCGGGGCCTCCGGCACAAGCTTATTAGTTAGATATTTTAGACGTGGTTTAGTGGTAAATTTTAAAAGTGGAGGGGTTACCAGCCCCTCGCACCCGTCCAGAGCCCTCGTTTAGCCACTGTGGTGGTCACAGACGCCATGAGGGGAGGAGCCAATCGGATTGGCTCCTCCCCCTACAGCACTGTCCACAACAGAGTTGCCCGTCCGGCACCGTACACACACCCACGTACACACGTACACACACACGTACACACACATGTACACACGTACACACACACGTACGTACACACATTCCACTAACCTCTGCACGTCACCTCCGCGCCTCCTCCCGTTCCCCGCTCACCGTCCCCTCGTTCCCCCCCCCTCCTCCTCCTCCCCCCCCTCCCCACCACCCCCTCCACCTCCTCCTCGTCGTCCCCCTCCACCTCCTGGTAGCCGGGCCGGCACCCGCAGCTGCCGATCGGCACCAGCCACTCGCCGTCCGCGCTGCAGAACATCCGCGGCGGCGGGGGCAGAGGCGCCGGCGCGCCCCCCGTCACGGCCGCCTTTGTCTCCCCTCCCCCCGGCGAGGAGGGGGAGGAGGGGGGGAGGCTTTCGGGCCTCGCCGCGTTCGAGAGGGGGGCCGGACGGAGTGCCGCGCGGAGGTTCTGGGGGGCCCCTTGGGGCAGGGGTCCTGCGTTGGGGGCGCACTGCCCCTGCACCTGTCGACAAAGACAAAGATCCCCCGTGTAGCCTCGGCAGACTGTGGGGCAAGTGCTGTTAGCGGGCAGCACCTCATGAAGCCCGGAACGGCACACGAGGGGGTGGGTGGCCAGCACCACGCCCGGCCGCCTTTGTCTCCCCGGTGGCGATGTTTACACACCGCACCGGCTACTCAGATGAGGCGACCTAGGGGAGGCCCAGGACTGGTTCAGAATAATCGTGACACAGACATAGTCTGTCTCACTCTGTCTCTCAGCTCTTTCTCTCTGTCTCTCAGCTTTCTGTCTCTCTCTGTCTCTCTGTCTCTCTCTGTCTGTCTCTGTCTGTTTGTGTCTCTGTCTCTGTCTTTCAGCTCTCTCTGTCTCTCTCTCAGTCTGTCTGTCTGTCTGTCTCTCTCTGTCTGTCTCTGTCTCTCAGCTCTCTCTCAGTCTCTCAGCTCTCTCTGTCTCTCTCTCAGTCTGTCTCTCTGTCTCTCTCTGTCTATCTCTGTCTCTCAGCTCTCTCTGTCTCTCTCTCTAGTCTGTCTCTGTCTGTCTGTCTCTCTGTCTATCTCTGTCTCTCAGCTCTCTCTGTCTCTCTCTGTCTGTCTCTGTCTCTCAGCTCTCTCTCAGTCTCTCAGCTCTCTCTGTCTCTCTCTCAGTCTGTCTCTCTGTGTCAAGGCGCTGCATTCCCGGGACCTGGCCGACCTGGCCGACCTACCGGACACAAAATGGAGAGACAATTTCTCTCCCCTCATTGCAGCCGCCCCTCAGTGGAAACAAATGAATCGATTGGCGGTGACCCGGGTCACCATCGTGACCCAGGGGGGGGTGCCAAAACCTCTATAACTCCGAAACCAGAAGGCCTATGAAAACGGGAGATGTCACTGAGCCCGATACGCACGCCAAATATGGAAATAAAAAACACGCAAGACACCCATAAACAAGGGGGGGGGGGGCTGCTGGGGATTTGTGCGTGGCGACGGCTGATTATTGCTTGTTGTGAAAGTACATCAGGATGCTGGTCTGGTCATTCCCCAGCACGTTCTGCTTCTTACGGGGCGGCCACCCCCTTGTCTTTGGGAGCGAGATCACTCGGAGGCAATGGCGCACCGGGCGCTCTCTCGGTACGGCCGGCGGTCACGGTCGTGCTGGCGGGATGGACATCGTCGTCATCGTCGCTCCCAGCCAGCGTCGCCCTCCGGCAGGACGGGACGGTAGTACCAGCGATGCTCCCAGAAAAAAACCTTCAACTATGCCCGGCCCACCAATATTTTGCGGTGACCCGGGCTACCGCCAATCGATTGAAATGTACAAGTCTCCCGTGGCCAAACGCTGCGATGACCTCCAGTGGAGGTTGGCACGCTGCACGTTGCCAACGGCCGTGTGGCTCAGCCGAATCTCGCCGGGGGTAACAGACTTGGTGCGTCTCCTGTGGTGCCAGGGAAGATCTGCCCCACCGCTACTTACACTGCCAGCGGCTCAAACCAATGTTCCGCTTCTTGGGGGACATCTTCAGGAAACTGGGGGTGCCCTTCTACAACATCAGCTTCGTATATGGAGGTTGCCTTACCTGGCTAACAAGCGCCATGACCTCGCCAACTTCGCCTGGCGGTGTACAGAACGAGACTAAAGATGCTGCAAGGTGACACTGACGACTGCTCTGTGCTGCTTCCGGTGTTCAGAGGCCTGCTCAAGGCGCGGCTCCGGCTGGAGCATGCCACGTACCACACACACGTGTCGGTGATGTGCAGCGCGTCTTCTTAGAACGCTGGGGAGCCGGACAAGCCCCTCTCTGAACCAGCGTGGACGGCACCCCCCACGTGTTCACCTTCTCATCATTCCCAGTCTCTCTGTCTCACATACCCCACATCTCTCATAAGTGTGTGTGATTAACTTATTTCGCACCGTCCTTAGGCTATTATTACTATTTTTGTTTATTCTACCAGGTATGGCCCACTGAGCTACGTAGCTCTTTTCAGAAGCGACCTGCCCACAAATGATAGCTGAATGAAGTCGCTTATCACGTGGAGAGTTATAGCACGGGACCACGGGGAGGAGAGAGAGAGAGAGAGAAAGGGACGCCTCACTCCAACTACACAGCAGCAGGCGTCAGGGTCAGGATCGAGCCCACGACCTCCTGTGTACCAGGCGAGGCAGTTAACATCTCATAGCCACCGTGGCGCCCCCTCCTCTCTCACATCTCTCGTACGTGCGTGTTGAACTTCTCTCGCACCATGCCCAGCCCTCCCCACCGCCGCCACCCACCTCCACGAGCGACGAGGCGTCGGCCCCGGCCACCGTCTGCGGGAAGCGCGTGAGGCCGCGCCGCGTCGCCGGGCAGCGCTTGTAGAAGAGGCGGAGTGACAGGAGGGCCACACAGGCCCCGACGTCCTGCAGGGCCACCAGGACGCGCGGCCCGGACAGCGGGCCCAGCTCCCGCACCTCGGTGTTCAGCTTCAGCACGCGCTCGCCCACGTCCACCTACGCCGGGAGATGGGGTGGTGACAGGAGTGGTGAAGTATGGTCAAAGAAGCCACCACAGTGTGGGGAGGCCTTCACAAAGGTTAGAAGTACATCTCCGAATTGGGAGTTAGGGGACGTCCATAAATGACGTCACGCACCTGGGGGGGGGGGGGGGGGGGTCAGACATTTGTGACGATGTGTGACGAGGGGGGAGGGGTAAAAAATCGTCCAAAATCACGTGACGTCATTTATGGACGGCCCCTAAGGGTCAAGATTAGAGTCGGGGGTTACGGGGTATGTATAGGGGTTAGGGGTAGGGTTAGGTATAGTAGTTAGCGCAGGTCTAGGGGCTCAGGCTACAGGTCTAGGGGTTCAGGCTACAGGTCTAGGGGTTCAGGCTTGAGGTCTAGGGGTTCAGGCTACAGGTCTAGGGGTTCAGGCTACAGGTCTAGGGGTTCAGGCTACAGGTCTAGGGGTTCAGGATAGAGGTCTAGGGGTTCAGGCTACAGGTCTAGGTGTTCAGGCTTGAGGTCTAGGGGTTCAGGCTACAGGTCTAGGGGTTCAGGCTACAGGTCTAGGGGTTCAGGCTACAGGTCTAGAGGTTCAGGCTACAGGTCTAGGAGTTCAGGCTACAGGTCTAGGGGTTCAGGCTACAGGTCTAGGGGTTCAGGCTACAGGTCTAGGGGCTCAGGCTACAGGTCTAGGGGTTCAGGCTTGAGGTCTAGAGGTTCAGGCTACAGGTCTAGGGGTTCAGTCTACAGGTCTAGGGGTTCAGGCTACAGGTCTAGGGGTTCAGGCTACAGGTCTAGGAGTTCAGGCTACAGGTCTAGGGGTTCAGGCTACAGGTCTAGGGGTTCAGGCTACAGGTCTAGGGGCTCAGGCTACAGGTCTAGGGGTTCAGGCTTGAGGTCTAGAGGTTCAGGCTACAGGTCTAGGGGTTCAGGCTACAGGTCTAGGGGTTCAGGCTACAGGTCTAGGGGTTCAGGCTACAGGTCTAGGGGTTCAGGCTACAGGTCTAGGGTTTCAGGCTACAGGTCTAGGGGTTCAGGCTACAGGTCTAGGGGTTGAGGCTACAGGTCTAGGGGTTGAGGCTACAGGTCTAGGGGTTCAGGCTACAGGTCTAGGGGTTCAGGCTACAGGTCTAGGGGTTCACGCTACAGGTCTAGGGGTTGAGGCTACAGGTCTAGGGGTTCAGGCTACAGGTCTAGGGGTTCAGGCTACAGGTCTAGGGGTTCAGGCTACAGGTCTAGGGGTTCAGGCTACAGGTCTAGGGGTTCAGGCTACAGGTCTAGGGGTTCACACTACAGGTCTAGGGGTTCAGGCTACAGGTCTAGGGGTTCAGGCTACAGGTCTAGGGGTTCAGGCTACAGGTCTAGGGGTTCAGGCTACAGGTCTAGGGCTTCAGGCTACAGGTCTAGGGGTTGAGGCTACAGGTCTAGGGGTTGAGGCTACAGGTCTAGGAGTTCAGGCTACAGGTCTAGGGGTTCAGGCTCGGGCAGCGTTCTTCATTACAATGCTCGCGGGCTACTGGTGGCGTGTCGTGCAGGGGGTGGCTTCAGGGAGTGGCTACTGGGGGTGGCTACTGGGGGTGGCTACTGGGGGTGGCTACTGGGGGTGGCTTCAGGGAGTGGCTTCAGGGAGTGGCTACTGGGGGTGGCTACTGGGGGTGGCTACTGGGGGTGGCTTCTGGGGGTGGCTTCAGGGAGTGGCTTCAGGGAGTGGCTACTGGGGGTGGCTTCTGGGGGTGGCTTCAGGGGGTGGCTTCAGGGAGTGGCTTCAGGGGGTGGCTTCAGGGAGTGGCTTCAGGGAGTGGCTACTGGGGGTGGCTTCTGGGGGTGGCTTCAGGGGGTGGCTTCAGGGAGTGGCTTCAGGGGGTGGCTGCTGGGAGTGGCTTCAGGGAGTGGCTACTGGGGGTGGCTTCTGGGGGTGGCTTCAGGGGGTGGCTTCAGGGAGTGGCTTCAGGGGGTGGCTGCTGGGAGTGGCTTCAGGGAGTGGCTACTGGTGGTGGCTGCTGCTTTTAATCCCCCAACGGTTTCAAGCGGCGTGGCGGCCCTCACAGCGATGGCTTCTCCCCCCGTCCCCTGAGAGTGAAGGCCACTGAGAGAGGGGCCCTGAGAGAGAGTGAAGGCCACTGTGAGTGAGTGAAGGCCACTGGGAGAGGGGCCCTGAGAGAGAGTGAAGGCCACTGAGAGAGAGGCCCTGAGAGAGAGTGAAGGCCACTGAGAGAGGGGCCATGAGAGTGAGTGAAGGCCACTGTGAGAGAGAGGTCCTGAGAGTGAGTGAAGGCCACTGGGAGAGAGGCCCTGAGAGAGAGTGAAGGCCACTGAGAGAGGGGCCCTGAGAGAGAGTGAAGGCCACTGAGAGAGGGGCCCTGAGAGTGAAGGCCACTGGGAGAGAGTGAAGGCCCTGAGAGAGAGTGAAGGCCACTGAGTGAGTGAAAGCCACTGGGAATGAGTGAAGGCCACTGGGAGTGAGAGAGAGGCCACTGGGAGTGAGAGAGAGGCCCTGAGAGAGAGTGAAGGCCACTGGGAGAGAGGCCCTGAGAGTGAAGGCCACTGAGAGAGGGGCCCTGAGAGAGAGTGAAGGCCACTGAGAGAGTGAGAGTGAAGGCCACTGAGTGAGTGAAGGCCACTGAGTGAGTGAAGGCCACTGAGAGTGAAGGCCACTGGGAGTGAAGGCCACTGAGTGAGTGAAGGCCACTGAGAGTGAAGGCCACTGGGAGTGAAGGCCACTGAGAGTGAAGGCCACTGGGAGTGAAGGCCACTGAGTGAGTGAAGGCCACTGAGAGTGAAGGCCACTGGGAGTGAAGGCCACTGAGTGAGTGAAGGCCACTGGGAGTGAAGGCCACTGGGAGTGAAGGCCACTGGGAGTGAAGGCCACTGTGAGAGGGGCCCTGAGAGAGTGAAGGCCACTGAGAGTGAGTGAAGGCCACTGGGATAGGGGCCCTGAGAGTGAAGGCCACTGGGAGTGAAGGCCACTGAGAGAGTGAAGGCCACTGGGAGAGTGAAGCCCACTGGGATAGGGGCCCTGAGAGTGAAGGCCACTGAGAGAGTGAAGCCCACTGAGTGAGTGAAGGCCACTGGGTGTGAGTGAAGGCCACTGGGAGTGAGAGAGAGGCCCTGAGAGAGAGTGAAGGCCACTGGGAGAGTGAAGGCCACTGGGAGAGAGGCCACTGGGTGTGAGTGAAGGCCACTGGGAGAGAGTGAAGGCCACTGAGAGAGTGAAGGCCACTGTGAGAGGGGCGGCGACGTCTCGGGGTGAGAATCGAGCGGGCCTAGTCGAAGGCAGGCCCTCAGAATCCACGCAGTCGACTTCAACCAATCCGTGAGACGTAATCGGCTCCCCGGGGGGGGGGGGGAATTCCACATTACCAGGGCGGGCGCCGGTCCGTCCGCGCGACCGGTGAGCGGCGATCGCGGTCACCAATAACGAGGGGGGGGGGAGCATTAACGTGGCCCGAGGGGGGGGGGGCAGGGGGCGTGGGTGGTTAATGGCCGGGGCAATCCGTCAAATCGTCTCATTATCAGCCCGTGTCGTTAACCCTGCCAGAGCTGATTAAGCGAGAGCAGATGGCGCGGAACTCCGCTGCCGTGAGCGCGATTGATTAATTATCACGGCCGGGATAATCACTGGGGGAGGGGGGGGGGGGGGGCTCGGCTCATAATGACCGTGGCATTGATACCCTAAGACCATCCTCGCAGCAGCGGCGGCGGCGGCGGCTTTTGGCTCAGCGATCGAACAAATGCGGTGACGGCATCGCACGCTCTCAGATGCTATCTACACTACACTATACACTACACTATACACTACACTATACACTACACTATACACTACACTATACACTACACTATACACTACACTATACACTACACTATACACTACACTATACACTACACTATACACTACACTATACACTACACTATACACTACACTATACACTACACTATACACTACACTATACACTATACACTACACTATACACTACACTATACACTACACTATACACTACACTACACACTACACTACACACTACACACCACACACCACACTATACACCACACTATACACTACACTATACACTACACTATACACCACACTATACACTACTATACACCAAACTATACACTACTATACACCACACTATACACCACACTATACACCACACTATACACTACTATACACTACACTATACACCACACTATACACCACACTATACACCACACTATACACTACACTATACACCACACTATACACTACTATACACTACACTATACACCACACTATACACCACACTATACACCACACTATACACCACACTATACACTACACTATACACCACACTATACACGATACACTACACTATACACTGTACACTACACTAGACACTACACTATACACTATAGACTACACTATACACTATACACTACACACTACACTATACACTACACACTATACTATTACACTATACATTACTATACACTATACTATTACACTATACACTACACTATACATTACACACTACACTATACACTACACACTATACTATACACTATACACTACACACTACTATACACTACACTATACACTACACTATTACACTATACATTACACTATACTATTACACTATACACTATACACTACACTATACACTACACTATACACTACACTATACACTACACACTACTATACACTATACACTACACTATACACTACACTATACACTACACTATACACTACTATACACTACACTATACACTACACTATACACTACACTATTACACTATACTATCACACTATACTATTACACTATACACTACACTATACACTACACTATACACTATACTATTACACACTACACTACACATTACACACTACACTACACACTACACTACACTACACACTACACTATACACTACTATACATTACACTATACACTACACTATACACTACACTACACACTACACTATACACTACACTATACACAACACTATACACTACAATACACTACACTGTACACTACACTATACACTACTATACACGATACACTACACTATACACAACACTATACACTACTATACACAACACTATACACTACACTATACACTACACTACTATACACGATACACTACACTATACACTAGTGCTGTACTAGTAACGAATTGGCCACGTTCTTTCGGTAAAGTCACGTAGAAGGGAAACAATAAAATAATAAAAATATAAAACAATAAAATTCTGAGGTCGAAACGTCGTGAGAATTTTATGAATCCCTAAAGTCACGAAAGCATTACATCAAAAATTGGCCACGTCCTGTTCCGTGACAACCCTGACTAGTAGGCCGTGTCGGGTGGTGGCGGGTTTAAGGACACAACAACATTTATAGAGTTGCGCGATCCCCACGTGCCAAAGCGACTCACAGACTCCCCCCACCACGTGTCACAGCGACTCACAGACTCCCCCCACCACGTGACAAAGCGACTCACAGACTCCCACTATGTGTCACAGCGACTCACAGACTTCCTCCCACGTGACAAAGCGACTCACAGACTCCCCCCACCACGTGACAAAGCGACTCACAGACTCCCCCCACGTGTCACAGTGACTCACAGACTCCCACTATGTGTCAAAGTGACTCACAGACTCCCTCCCACGTGTCACAGTGACTCACAGACTCCCACGTGTCAAAGTGACTCACAGACTCCCTCCCCCACGTGACAAAGAGACTCACAGACTCCCACCCACGTGTCACAGCGACTCACAGACTCCCTCCCCCACGTGTCACAGAGACTCACAGACTCCCTCCCCCACGTGTCAGTGACTCACAGACTCCCCCACGTGTCACAGCGACTCACAGACTCCCCCACCACGTGACAAAGCGACTCACAGACTCCCTCCCCCACGTGTCACAGCGACTCACAGACTCCCTCCCCCACGTGTCACAGCGACTCACAGACTCCCTCCCCCACGTGTCACAGCGACTCACAGACTCCCTCCCCCACGTGTCACAGCGACTCACAGACTCCCTCCCCCACGTGACAAAGCGACTCACAGACTCCCTCCCCCACGTGACAAAGCGACTCACAGACTCCCTCCCCCACGTGTCACAGTGACTCACAGACTCCCTCCCCCACGTGTCACAGTGACTCACAGACTCCCCCCACCACGTGACAAAGCGACTCACAGACTCCCCCCACGTGTCACAGTGACTCACAGACTCCCACTATGTGTCAAAGTGACTCGCAGACTCCCTCCCACGTGTCACAGCGACTCACAGACTCCCACGTGTCAAAGTGACTCACAGACTCCCTCCCCCACGTGACAAAGAGACTCACAGACTCCCCCCACCACGTGACAAAGCGACTCACAGACTCCCACCCAAGTGTCACAGCGACTCACAGACTCCCTCCCCCCACGTGTCACAGTGACTCACAGACTCCCCCTCCCACGTGTCACAGCGACTCACAGACTCCCACGTGTCAAAGTGACTCACAGACTCCCTCCCCCACGTGACAAAGAGACTCACAGACTCCCCTCACCACGTGTCACAGTGACTCACAGACTCCCACCCACGTGACAAAGAGACTCACAGACTCCCCCCACCACGTGTCACAGTGACTCACAGACTCTCTCCCACGTGTCACAGCGACTCACAGACTCCCTCCCCCACGTGACAAAGAGACTCACAGACTCCCCCACCACGTGACAAAGCGACTCACAGACTCCCACCCACGTGTCACAGCGACTCAAAGACTCCCTCCCCCACGTGTCACAGCGACTCACAGGCTCTCTCCACGTGTCACAGCGACTCACAGACTCCTCCCACGTGACAAAGCGACTCACAGACTCCCACCACGTGTCACAGCGACTCACAGCCTCCCTCCCACGTGTCACAGCGACTCACAGACTCCCCCCACGTGACAAAGTGACTCACAGACTCCCCCCACGTGACAAAGCGACTCACAGACTCGTCCCACCACGTGTCACAGTGACTCACAGACTCCCCCCACGTGTCACAGCGACTCACAGACTCCCCCCACGTGTCACAGTGACTCACAGACTCCCTCCCTCCACGTGACAAAGAGACTCACAGACTCCCTCCCTCCACGTGACAAAGAGACTCACAGACACCCACCCACGTGACAAAGCGACTCACAGACTCCCTCCACGTGACAAAGAGACTCACAGACTCCCCATCACGTGTCACAGTGACTCACAGACTCCCTCCCACGTGACAAAGTGACTCACAGACTCCCTCCCCCCACGTGTCACAGTGACTCACAGACTCCCCCCACGTGTCACAGTGACTCACAGACTCCCCCCACGTGTCACAGTGACTCACAGACTCCCCCCACGTGTCACAGTGACTCACAGACTCCCCCCACGTGTCAAAGTGACTCACAGACTCCCCCCACGTGTCAAAGTGACTCACAGACTCCCCCCACGTGTCAAAGAGACTCACAGACTCCCTCCCACGTGACAAAGAGATTCACAGACTCCCCCCACGTGACAAAGTGACTCACAGACTCCCTCCCTCCACGTGACAAAGTGACTCACAGACTCCCCCACGTGTCAAAGCGACTCACAGACTCCCTCCCCCCACGTGTCACAGCGACTCACAGACTCCCCCCACGTGACAAAGAGACTCACAGACTCCCTCCCCCCACGTGTCAAAGTGACTCACAGACTCCCCCCACGTGTCACAGTGACTCACAGACTCCCCCCACGTGTCACAGCGACTCACAGACTCCCCCCACGTGTCACAGTGACTCACAGACTCCCTCCCACGTGTCACAGTGACTCACAGACTCCCCCCACGTGACAAAGCGACTCACAGACTCCCCCCACGTGACAAACTGACTCACAGACTCCCTCCCCCCACGTGACAAAGCGACTCACAGACTCCTCCCACGTGACAAAGCGACTCACAGACTCTCTCCCCCACGTGTCACAGTGACTCACAGACTCCCTCCCTCCACGTGACAAAGAGACTCACAGACTCCCTCCCACGTGTCACAGTGACTCACAGACTCCCTCCCACGTGTCACAGCGACTCACAGACTCCCTCCCCCCACGTGTCACAGTGACTCACAGACTCGCCCCACCACGTGACAAAGCGACTCACAGACTCCCTCCCCCACGTGTCACAGTGACTCACAGACTCCCTCCCCCCCCCCGTGACAAAGTGACTCACAGACTCCCTCCCCCCACGTGTCACAGTGACTCACAGACTGCCTCCCCCACGTGTCAAAGAGACTCACAGACTCCCCCCACCACGTGACAAAGTGACTCACAGACTCCCTCCCCCCACGTGTCACAGCGACTCACAGACTGCCTCCCCCACGTGTCAAAGAGACTCACAGACTCCCCCCACCACGTGTCAAAGTGACTCACAGACTCCCTCCCCACGTGTCACAGTGACTCACAGACTCCCTCCCCCCCCCGTGACAAAGAGACTCACAGACTCCCTCCCCCACGTGACAAAGAGACTCACAGACTCCCACCCACGTGACAAAGCGACTCACAGACTCCCTCCACGTGACAAAGAGACTCACAGACTCCCCCTCACGTGTCACAGAGACTCACAGACTCCCACTATGTGTCACAGTGACTCACAGACTCCTCCCACGTGTCAAAGAGACTCACAGACTCCCCCACGTGTCACAGTGACTCACAGACTCCCTCCCCCCACGTGTCACAGCGACTCACAGACACTCCCCCCCACGTGACAAAGTGACTCAGACTCCCCCCACCACGTGACAAAGCGACTCACAGACTCCCCACCACGTGTCACAGCGACTCACAGACTCCCCCACGTGTCACAGAGACTCACAGACTCCCCACCACGTGACAAAGAGACTCACAGACTCCCTCCCCCCACGTGTCAAAGTGACTCACAGACTCCCCCCACGTGTCACAGTGACTCACAGACTCCCCCCACGTGTCACAGCGACTCACAGACTCCCCCCACGTGTCACAGTGACTCACAGACTCCCTCCCACGTGTCACAGTGACTCACAGACTCCCCCCACGTGACAAAGCGACTCACAGACTCCCCCCACGTGACAAACTGACTCACAGACTCCCTCCCCCCACGTGACAAAGCGACTCACAGACTCCTCCCACGTGACAAAGCGACTCACAGACTCTCTCCCCCACGTGTCACAGTGACTCACAGACTCCCTCCCTCCACGTGACAAAGAGACTCACAGACTCCCTCCCACGTGTCACAGTGACTCACAGACTCCCTCCCACGTGTCACAGCGACTCACAGACTCCCTCCCCCCACGTGTCACAGTGACTCACAGACTCGCCCCACCACGTGACAAAGCGACTCACAGACTCCCTCCCCCACGTGTCACAGTGACTCACAGACTCCCTCCCCCCCCCCGTGACAAAGTGACTCACAGACTCCCTCCCCCCACGTGTCACAGTGACTCACAGACTGCCTCCCCCACGTGTCAAAGAGACTCACAGACTCCCCCCACCACGTGACAAAGTGACTCACAGACTCCCTCCCCCCACGTGTCACAGCGACTCACAGACTGCCTCCCCCACGTGTCAAAGAGACTCACAGACTCCCCCCACCACGTGTCAAAGTGACTCACAGACTCCCTCCCCACGTGTCACAGTGACTCACAGACTCCCTCCCCCCCCCGTGACAAAGAGACTCACAGACTCCCTCCCCCACGTGACAAAGAGACTCACAGACTCCCACCCACGTGACAAAGCGACTCACAGACTCCCTCCACGTGACAAAGAGACTCACAGACTCCCCCTCACGTGTCACAGAGACTCACAGACTCCCACTATGTGTCACAGTGACTCACAGACTCCTCCCACGTGTCAAAGAGACTCACAGACTCCCCCACGTGTCACAGTGACTCACAGACTCCCTCCCCCCACGTGTCACAGCGACTCACAGACACTCCCCCCCACGTGACAAAGTGACTCAGACTCCCCCCACCACGTGACAAAGCGACTCACAGACTCCCCACCACGTGTCACAGCGACTCACAGACTCCCCCACGTGTCACAGAGACTCACAGACTCCCCACCACGTGACAAAGAGACTCACAGACTCCCTCCCTCACCACGTGTCACAGCGACTCACAGACTCCCTCCACGTGACAAAGAGACTCACAGACTCCCCCCTCCCACGTGACAAAGAGACTCACAGACTCCCCCCACCACGTGTCACAGCGACTCACAGACTCCCTCCCACGTGACAAAGAGACTCACAGACTCCCCCCACCACGTGACAAAGAGACTCACAGACTCCCTCCCCACCACGTGTCGCAGCGACTCACAGACTCCCTCCCCACGTGACAAAGAGACTCACAGACTCCCTCACACGTGACAAAGAGACTCACAGACTCCCCCCACCACGTGTCACAGAGACTCACAGACTCCCCCCACCACGTGACAGAGACTCACAGACTCCCTCCACGTGTCACAGTGACTCACAGACTCCCCTCACCACGTGACAAAGAGACTCACAGACTCCCTCCCCCCACCACGTGTCACAGAGACTCACAGACTCCCCCCACCACGTGTCACAGAGACTCACAGACTCCCCCCCCACCACGTGACAAAGAGACTCACAGACTCCCCCCACAACGTGTCAAAGAGACTCACAGACTCCCTCCCACGTGACAAAGAGACTCACAGACTCCCTCCCACGTGACAAAGCGACTCACAGACTCCCTCCCACGTGACAAAGAGACTCACAGACTCCCTCCCACGTGACAAAGAGACTCACAGACTCCCTCCCACGTGACAAAGCGACTCACAGACTCCCTCCCACGTGACAAAGAGACTCACAGACTCCCTCCCACGTGACAAAGAGACTCACAGACCCCCTACCACGTGACAAAGAGACTCACAGACTCCTCCCCCACCACGTGACAAAGCGACTCACAGACTCCCTCTCCCCACCACGTGTCACAGCGACTCACAGACTCCCCCCCCACCACGTGACAAAGAGACTCACAGACTCCCCCCACCACGTGACAAAGAGACTCACAGACTCCCTCCCACGTGACAAAGAGACTCACAGACTCCCTCCCACGTGACAAAGCGACTCACAGACTCCCTCCCACGTGACAAAGAGACTCACAGACTCCCTCCCACGTGACAAAGAGACTCACAGACTCCCTCCCACGTGACAAAGCGACTCACAGACTCCCTCCCACGTGACAAAGAGACTCACAGACTCCCTCCCACGTGACAAAGAGACTCACAGACTCCTCCCCCACCACGTGTCAAAGCGACTCACAGACTCCCTCCCCCCACCACGTGTCACAGCGACTCACAGACTCCATCCCCCCACCACGTGTCACAGAGACTCACAGACTCCCCCCCCACCACGTGACAAAGAGACTCACAGACTCCCCCTACCACGTGTCACAGTGACTCACAGACTCCTCCCCCACCACGTGTCAAAGCGACTCACAGACTCCCTCCCCCCACCACGTGTCACAGCGACTCACAGACTCCATCCCCCCACCACGTGTCACAGAGACTCACAGACTCCCCCCCACCACGTGACAAAGAGACTCACAGACTCCCCCTACCACGTGTCACAGTGACTCACAGACTCCTCCCCCACCACGTGTCAAAGCGACTCACAGACTCCCTCCCCCCACCACGTGTCACAGCGACTCACAGACTCCATCCCCCCACCACGTGTCACAGAGACTCACAGACTCCCCCCCCACCACGTGACAAAGAGACTCACAGACTCCCCCTACCACGTGTCACAGTGACTCACAGACTCCTCCCCCACCACGTGTCAAAGCGACTCACAGACTCCCTCCCCCCACCACGTGTCACAGCGACTCACAGACTCCCTCCCCCCACCACGTGTCACAGCGACTCACAGACTCCCTCCCTCACCACGTGACAAAGAGACTCACAGACTCCCCTCACCACGTGTCACAGTGACTCACAGACTCCCACCCACGTGACAAAGAGACTCACAGACTCCCCCCACCACGTGTCACAGCGACTCACAGACTCCCTCCCACGTGACAAAGAGACTCACAGACTCCCCACCACGTGACAAAGCGACTCACAGACTCCCTCCCCCCACCACGTGACAAAGCGACTCACAGACTCCCTCTCCCCACCACGTGTCACAGCGACTCACAGACTCCCTCCCCACCACGTGTCACAGCGACTCACAGACTCCCTCCCACGTGACAAAGAGACTCACAGACTCCTCCCCACCACGTGTCACAGCGACTCACAGACTCCCTCCCCCCACCACGTGTCACAGCGACTCACAGACTCCCTCCCTCACCACGTGACAAAGAGACTCACAGACTCCCCTCACCACGTGTCACAGTGACTCACAGACTCCCACCCACGTGACAAAGAGACTCACAGACTCCCCCCACCACGTGTCACAGCGACTCACAGACTCCCTCCCACGTGACAAAGAGACTCACAGACTCCCCACCACGTGACAAAGCGACTCACAGACTCCCTCCCCCCACCACGTGTCACAGCGACTCCGCGTACCTGCGTGAAGCTCTCATCGGCGGCGATGGTGTCGATCTTGACGAGGCCGTCCTCGCTGAGCGGCGCCGGCGCCGGCGCCGGCGCCGGCGGCTCTCCCCCCCCGCCGCCGGCGGCGCCCCCCGCCTCTCCGAAGTAGAGGTTGAAGGTCTCCTTGCAGGTGCCGGGCACGCCGGGGATGCTCCCGCAGTCCCGCAGCGTGAAGCGCAGCTCCAGCAGCAGGCGGCGTGCCGGGCCCCGCGGCACCGCGGGGGAGCGGAGCCAGTTGCTCTGTCCGGGGGGGGCCATCACGTTGCACACCTGGAAGGTTCGCAGAGGCCGGTTGTGTTCGTCGATCTCGCTGATCTCCTCCCACTGCGGGGGGGGGGGGGGTAAGTGGGGGGGGGGGGTAAGAGAAGCGAGGATAGGGGGGGCAGGCGGCGGAGAGTCAAGGTGCTGATTGGTGGGTTGTGCTCGTCCATCTCACTTGAGGAGTTTGTGTTATATCATCACAACACACACACAACACATACACACACACAACACACACAACACACACACAACACATCACACACACACACCACACACACACAACACATCACACACACACCACACACACACCACACACACAACGCACACACACACAACACAACACATCACACACACACACCACACACAACACACACACACCACACACAACACACACACACCACACACAACACACACACAACACATACACACACACAACACACACAACACACACACAACACCATATACACACCACACACACACAACACCATATACACACCACACACACACAACACACACACAACACCATACACACACACAACACACACATCACACACACACACAACACATACACACATACACACACAACACATACACACATACACACACAACACACCACACACACACACAACACATACACACACACACACAACACATACACACACACAACACATACACACACAACACATACACACACACAACACATACACACACACACAACACATACACACACACACAACACATACACACACACACAACACATACACACACACACAACACATACACACACACACAACACATACACACACACAACACATACACACACACAACACATACACACACAACACATCACACACAACACACACACAACACGCATACACAACAACACACATACACACACACAAGATAACACACACACCACAAACACAACAACACACAACACCACACACAACACACACCACAAGACCACACACACAACACACACCACACACACAACACAAGACCACACACACACCACACACACAAACACACACAACACCACACACAACACGCACACAGCACACTGATTGCCAACAAGGGTTTTGCCACCAAGTACTAAGTCGTGTTGTGCAGAGGGGTCAAATACTTATTTCCCTCATTAAAATGCAAATCAATTTATAACATTTTTGACATGCGTTTTTCTGGATTTTGTTGTTGTTATTCTGTCTCTCACTGTTCAAATAAACCTACCATTAAAATTATAGACTGATCATTTCTTTTATCATTGGGCAAATGTACAAAATCAGCAGGGGATCAAATACTCACATAGATACCCACATACATAGAGACCCACATACATAGAGACCCATAGACTCACATAGAGACCCATAGACTCACATAGAGACTCAAGGACTCACATAGACACCTACAGGCTAACATAGAGACCCACAGAATCACGTAGAGACCCACATACATAGATACCCACATACATAGAGACCCACAGACTCACATAGAGACCCATAGACTCACATAGACACCCACAGGCTCACATAGAGACCCACAGAATCACGTAGAGACCCACATACATAGAGACCCACAGACTCACATAGAGACCCATATACTTACATAAAGACCCATAGATTTACATAGAGACCCACATATATAGAGACCCATAGACTCACATAGAGACCCATAGACTCACATAGAGACCCATAGACTCACATAGAGACACACAGACTCGCATGGAGACCCACATACATAGAGACCCATAGACTCACATAGAGACACATAGACTCACATAGAGACCCACATACATAGAGACCCACATACATAGAGACCCATAGACTCACATAGAGAGCCATAGACTCACATAGACACCCACAGGCTCACATAGAGACCCACAGAATCACGTAGAGACCCACATACATAGAGACACATAGACTCAAATAGAGACCCATAGACTCACATAGAGACACACAGACTCACATAGAGACCCACATACATAGAGACCCACAGACTCACATAGAGACCCATATACTTACATAAAGACCCATAGATTTACATAGAGACCCAGAGACATAGAGACCCACAGACTCACATAGAGACCCACAGACTTCAATAGAGACCCATAGACTCACATAGAGACCCATAGACTCACATAGAAACCCACAGACTCATACATGGCCGGGTTTGCGGCTCAGCGCGCTAAGCGCTGCACCACCGCTCCCCACTGACCCACAAAGACAAAGATTCCCCCTGTAGTCTTCACAGACTGTTGGGTCAAGTGCCGTTAGCACGCACCACGTGTCACCCCTCCCCCCGCCTCCACCGCTCCCCCAATCTCCTCCCTCCCTCCCTCGCTAATTAGGGGCCCAATTAAGCGACAGTGGTGCCCCTCCCCCCCTCCCCCCGGCAACGGGTGAACACCCCCCACCACCTCACCCCCCCCACCTCACCCCCCCCACCACCTCACCCCCCCCATCTCACCCCCCCCACCACCTCACCCCCCCCACCACCTCACCCCCCCCCACCTCACCCCCCCTCCCTCCCCCCGGCAACGGGTGAACACCCCCCACCTCACCCCCCCCACCTCACCCCCCCCACCTCACCCCCCCCAACTCACCCCCCCCACCTCACCCCCCCACCTCACCCCCCCCACCTCACCCCCCCCACACCACCCACGATCATCTCCTGCGGCAATCCGCGGACATTCCACATTGCTGTGACGGGCGCCTGAACTGTGCTCACGCAGGGTCGGCCAGAAACGTCTTGTTGAGTCGGGCACCAGGAGGTGGCTCGAATTCAGTCAGCCGATCATCACTCAAGGGCCGATAAATTGAGGAGCGATTTGGGTGGTGGGGGGTGGGGAAGGCTGTCAAGACATTTGTTGTCCGTCGTGAGCCCCCCCATTATGAGGCCTGGGCCCCCCACCTTGTCAATTGTTTGAGTTTTGAAAACGAATTTCTGTAGAACTGCTCCTGGTTGTTGTTGTTGTTGTGTTTAGTTTGCTGTCCTTCCCTCCGCACACTCCGGATAGCAACGGTTGGCTACGTACGGTGCGAAAGAAGTTCAACATTTACACATCCTTTAAGGTCACAAACATTAGCGTGCGTGTGTGTTTATGTTACACAGCAGGGGTGGCATGCAAACTGCAAACCGCACAACGCTGGACAATCCGCAGCACTTGTGAGCAAAAAAAATAAACAATTACCCCAAGCTCTGCAGTCCTCTATCTATTCAGCGTCTCATCGGCAGCAGCGTCAAGCTTTGGTTGAGCCAATGCTGGTGAACTCTGTGATCCTCAAGGCGGAACCGGTCTGGGGTTCGATTATTGGCATTGGTCCAAGCAAGCCAGAATCTGCCGCTAATGAGACACTAAACGTGGAAACGGGTGCTGAGTCTGGCTGTATGAAACCAATGGCATCAGTCCAATGGCATCAGTCCAATCAAGCCACACTCTGCCGCTGCCGCTGATGAGACACTGAACGTGGAAGCCGGTGCTGAGTCTGGCTGTATGAAACCAATGGCATCAGTCCAATCAAGCCAGACTCTGCTGCTGCTGCTGATGAGACACTAAACGTGGAAGCTGGTGCCGAGTCTGGCTGTATGAAACCAATGGCATCAGTCCAATCAAGCCACACTCTGCCGCTGCTGCTGATGAGACACTAAACGTGGAAACGGGTGCTGAGCCTGGCTGTATGAAACCAATGGCATCAGTAAAAGCAAGCCAGTCTCTGCCGCTGATGAGACACTAAACGTGGAAGCTGGTGCCGAGTCTGGCTGTAAGAAACCAATGGCATCAGTCCAATCAAGCCACACTCTGTCACTGATGTTGATGAGACACTAAACGTGGAAGCCGGTGCTGAGTCTGGCTGTATGAAACCAATGGCATCAGTCCAATCAAGCCAGACTCTGCCGCTGCCGCTGAGGAGACACTGAACGTGGAAGCCGCTCCGCTCGAGTTTGTTCACGTTTAAATCAATGCTGGCGATGGGGCGCCATGTGGCTGACGGGAAGCGGTGTCAAAGCAAAAACTGACGAAATGAATGGCGAATTAATGAATGCACTCTGGGTTGACGATTAAATAAACCGCGAGAATTTCAATGCGGCAGCACCACGATTAGCGCCAATTACTCGCAGAACACCGCGAGGAGGGGGGAGCGCCAAATCAGTGGATAACGGCCGCTCATGTCGAGCTGAAACCATCACCACAACAATAATTACTATCACGACGACGACGATGACGATGACGCCGCATCGTTGTACCTGCGGCGGGAATTCCGTCTCGATCGCTCATCGCAGAAGAGCCCCCCACAGGACGAGAGGGGGGTGGGGGGGGTGGTGGTGATGGTGGTCGGTGAGGAGCCGCCCCTACACAAATATTTCCCCGAGCTCTCCTGGACCTCTGGGTGTATTCATTTAACCCTCTCCCGTTCCGATGACGTTCGATGACGTCCGATGACGTCCGATGACGTACAATGACATCCGATGACGTACAATGACGTAAGATGGAACAGATGGGGATTAGTCCACACACGTAGTAGAAGGGAGTGAGATGGAACAGATGGAGATTAGTCCACACACGTGGTAGAAGGGAGTGAGATGGAACAGATGGAGATCAGTCCACACACGTGGTAGAAGGGAGTGAGATGGAACAGATGGAGATTAGTCCACCCACGTGGTACAAGGGAGTGAGATAGAACAGATGGAGATTAGTCCACACACGTGGTAGAAGGGAGTGAGATGGAACAGATGGAGATTAGTCCACACACGTGGTAGAAGGGAGTGAGATGGAACAGATGGAGATTAGTCCACACACGGTGTAGAAGGGAGTGAGATGGAACAGATGGAGATTAGTCCACACACGTGGTAGAAGGGAGTGAGATGGAACAGATGGAGATTAGTCCACACACGTGGTAGAAGGGAGTGAGATGGAACAGATGGAGATTAGTCCACACACGTGGTAGAAGGGAGTGAGATAGAACAGATGGAGATTAGTCCACACACGTGGTAGAAGGGAGTGAGATGGAACAGATGGAGATTAGTCCACACACGTGGTAGAAGGGAGTGAGATGGAACAGATGGAGATTAGTCCACACACGGTGTAGAAGGGAGTGAGATGGAACAGATGGAGATTAGTCCACACACGGTGTAGAAGGGAGTGAGATGGAACAGATGGAGATTAGTCCACAGACGTGGTAGAAGGGAGTGAGATGGAACAGATGGAGATTAGTCCACACACGTGGTAGAAGGGAGTGAGATGGAACAGATGGAGATTAGTCCACACACGTAGTAGAAGGGAGTGAGATGGAACAGATGGAGATTAGTCCACACACGTGGTAGAAGGGAGTGAGATGGAACAGATGGAGATTAGTCCACACACGGTGTAGAAGGGAGTGAGATGGAACAGATGGAGATTAGTCCACACACGTGGTAGAAGGGAGTGAGATGGAACAGATGGAGATTAGTCCACCCACGTGGTAGAAGGGAGTGAGATGGAAGAGATGGAGATTAGTCCACACACGGTGTAGAAGGGAGTGAGATGGAACAGATGGAGATTAGTCCACACACGTGGTAGAAGGGAGTGAGATGGAACAGATGGAGATTAGTCCACCCACGTGCTAGAAGGGAGTGAGATGGAACAGATGGAGTTTAGTCCACACACGGTGTAGAAGGGAGTGAGATGGAACAGATGGAGATTAGTCCACCCACGTGCTAGAAGGGAGTGAGATGGAACAGATGGAGATTAGTCCACACACGGTGTAGAAGGGAGTGAGATGGAACAGATGGAGATTAGTCCACACACGTGGTAGAAGGGAGTGAGATGGAACAGATTGAGATTAGTCCACACGCGTGGTAGAAGGGAGTGAGATGGAACAGATGGAGATTAGTCCACACACGTGGTAGAAGGGAGTGAGATGGAACAGATGGAGATTAGTCCACCCACTTTGCCGTGCGCCCTCTGCTGGCAGGTAGAGCCCACACTGAGCGACGTCTGACAGAAGCCACGTGGCCATCACAAATGACAGCTCAACGAAGTGGCTCATCGCCTGTAAATGTCTCGCGGCCACATCCTGCAAACGCATCGCGACGCCGACTCTAAATAAAGAACCCGGTGGACCTGGAGAATAGTCCACGCCACTCCGGGGAGAGAGACGCAGACTCCAAATACACAGCAGCAGCAGCAGGCATCGTCAGGGTCGGGATTGAACCCACGACCTCCTGCGCACCAGGCGAGGTAGTTAACATCTCATAGCCACTGTGATGATGATGATGAGAGAGACACAAACTCCAAATACACAGCAGCAGCAGGCATCGTCACGGTCGGGATGGAACCCACGACCTCCTGCGCACCAGGCGAGGTAGTTAACATCTCATAGCCACTGTGATGATGATGATGAGAGAGACACAAACTCCAAATACACAGCAGCAGCAGGCATCGTCAGGGTCGGGATGGAACCCACAACCTCCTGTGTACCAGGCGAGGTAGTTAACATCTCCTAGTCACCGTGATGATGAGAGAGAGAGACGCAGACTCCAAATATACAGCAGCAGGCATCGTCAGGGTCGGGATGGAACCCACGACCTCCTGTGTACCAGGCGAGGTAGTCAACATCTCATAGCCACCACGGCAAGGGAATGTAACTCGTCTGAGAGGCTGTCCGCAGCAGAGGAGATGGAGCGAGGGATGAAATCCGCTGATGATGCGGAGTAGAGAGGCAGGCACTGGTGGGGCATGGAAGCTTTCAATCGAGCAGTGGATAGACCACGGCTGATGATGATGATACAGTGTTGCATAATCACCATATTGTGGCACTCCACCCTTGACAATTCACTGCAGATTTTATTTCGTCCCTCCAGAGTAGAAACCCCTCCCACCCTTCCTCCCCCAGCGCCCGCTACTACATGCAGCGCTGTATATATTTGCGTCAATCAGCAAATGAGTTGTCCCTCGTGAACCCCCCCTCCTCATCCCTTTAATCATCGGCTAAATTTATGTCAATCGCCGAAGAAATTGTCAAGGCAAGGCATCGTCTCACGCACACTCCGTCTCCGGGTCAATCACGCCAGGGCTGTCGTCCCTCGCGAGTGACCCCCTCCGGCACCCCACCACTCCCTCGTGACAATGAGCAGCAGTGTCATGATTGTCAAAGTGTCTTGCCGCACGCCACCCCTCCACTCCTCCTCGCTTAGTTACAGGCGGGCCTCGGTCGCGATCCCCGTTAGAACGCCGCCCATTCGATATCGCGCTCTTTGTCCTGGAGGGGAGTTTTTTTTTAAACAATTTTTTTTATATATATTAATAAAAATAATCGAAATAAACGAAAATCTACAAAGTGCCCACGGAGTGAGAGACACGCAGCAGGGCTGGCCCACGAAGTGTCTTAGACGATCGCAGCTTTGTCGTCCCTCGTGATAACCCCCCCCCCCCTTAGAGCCCCCCCCCCATCACCAAATTTACGTCAATCGCTGTATACTGTGGTACCTCCAGAGCCCCCTGATTACCAGGACTTTTATTGTCCCTCCAGAGTCCCCCCATGGCAACAATAAAACAATAACACCGCAGAGGCAATCCATAAATTATTATCCTGCGATGCTGCTGCTACTGCTGCGTTTGGCAGCAGCAGCGGCAGCGCACGAGCAGCAGCGAGAGCGACTCAGCACACCAGCAGCAGCAGCTACAGCAGCGAAGAGCGATTCGGTGCACGAGCAGCAGCTACAGCAGCGCACGAGCAGCAGCAGCAGCAGTAGCGAGAGAGCGACTCGGCGCACGAGCAGCAGCAGCTACAGCAGCAGCGCACGAGCAGCTACAGCAGCAGCAGCGCACGAGCAGCAGCAGCTACAGCAGCAGCAGCTACAGCTACAGCAGCAGCAGCGCACGAGCAGCAGCAGCAGCTACAGCAGCGCACGAGCAGCAGCAGCTACAGCAGCAGCTACAGCAGCGCACGAGCAGCTACAGCAGCTACAGCAGCTACAGCAGCAGCAGCAGCTACAGCAGCAGCAGCTACAGCAGCGCACGAGCAGCTACAGCAGCAGCAGCGCACGAGCAGCAGCAGCAGCTACAGCAGCAGCAGCTACAGCAGCAGCAGCTACAGCTACAGCAGCAGCAGCTACAGCAGCAACAGCAGCTACAGCAGCTACAGCAGCAGCAGCAGCAGCTACAGCAGCAGCAGCTACAGCAACAGCAGCTACAGCAGCGCACGAGCAGCTACAGCAGCAGCAGCGCACGAGCAGCAGCAGCAGCTACAGCTACAGCAGCAGCAGCTACAGCAGCAACAGCAGCTACAGCAGCTACAGCAGCAGCAGCTACAGCAGCAGCAGCAGCTACAGCAGCGCACGAGCAGCAACAGCAGCTACAGCAGCAGCAGCTACAGCAGCAGCGAGTGAGAGCGACTCAGCGCACTCCATGCCCACGACGGCGGCGAAGCGTGCCTGTCGCCTTACGAGGGAGAAAATCAACAATAGTCGACGTTTCGGGCAATGGCCCTACCTTCACAGCACGTGTCTTTGGGTCATGAGACCCGTGCCGTCATCTTTTATTAAGGGTCGTTACCCGAAACGTCGCATGTTATATATGTTTCACTTTAAGGCCACACACACGCGCAATGTTATTGACGTTGGAGTTTCCGTCCAATGCGCCTGTGGTCATCACTGCAGACGCTGTCGTACCTCCAGAGTCCCCCCTTGGTAGTCACCGCCCTTCCCCGTCACTCCACGGTACACTAACAGCGCCGCAGCCTCCTCCCTCGTTCTACCATTGGTCAGGAGGTCAATAAACTGAGAAATTGGTCGTCCCTCCAGAGTCCCCCTCCCCTGATGAGGCAGGATACATTGCCTCGGGGTCAATGATTACAGATTTGTCGTCCTTCCAAAACAACCCATCCCTACCTCCATCCGCCTCCGGTCGTAATCGTCGTTCTGTCGTCCCTCCAGAGGACGATTGAACCCCCTCGCACCCCCCCCCTGCCCTGCCCCTACTACCCCTCCCTATACATCGTCTTGGGGTCAATCAGCGCAGAGATTTGTCGTCCCTCGCGATCCCCCCCTGCTCTGTCAGAGCCCCCCCCCCACCACCACCACCAAGGGGGGCATCGTAATTAAGGAACTTGGATTAATGAGCTCCTCTCCCCAGGGGGTGGGGGAGGGGTGGGATGGAGGGGAGGGGTTAGGGGGGACCGGGGGAGGGGTTAAAAAAAAACGAGGTCACGTGGTCTCATTGTGATGAGCAACGCGTGCAGAGCGCCGATTGCAGTGATTGTTACAATGGTACAGTGATTGTTACAATGATTGTTACAGTGATTGTTACAATTATACAGTGATTGTTACAATGGTACAGTGATTGTTACAATGATTGTTACAGTGATTGTTACAATTATACAGTGATTGTTACAATGATTGTTACAGTGATTGTTATAATGATTGTTACAGTTATTGTTACAATTATACAGTGATTGTTACAATTATACAGTGATTGTTACAATTGTACAGTGATTGTTACAATTATACTGAGATTGTTACAATTGTACAATGATTAATGATTGTTACAATTGTACAGTGATTAATTATTGTTACAATGGTACAGTGATTGTTACAATGGTACAGTGATTGTTACAATTATACAGTGATTGTTACAATTGTACAATGATTGTTACAGTGATTGTTACAATTATACAGTGATTGTTACAATTATACAGTGATTGTTACAATGGTACAGTGATTGTTACAATGGTACAGTGATTGTTACAATGATTGTTACAGTGATTGTTACAATTATACAGTGATTGTTACAATGGTACAGTGATTGTTACAATGGTACAGTAATTGTTACAATGGTACAGTGATTGTTACAATTATACAGTGATTGTTACAGTGGTACAGTGATTGATACAATGGTACAGTGATTGTTACAATTATACAGTGATTGTTACAATTGTACAGTGATTGTTACAATGATTGTTAGTGATTGTTACAATGATTGTTACAGTGATTGTTACAATGATTGTCACAGTGATTGTTACAATTATACAATGATTGTTACAATGGTACAGTGATTGTTACAATGGTACAGTGATTGTAACAATTATATAGTGATTGTTACAATTATACAGTGATTGTTACAGTGGTACAGTGATTGTTACAATCGTACAGTGAGTGTTACAATGGTACAGTGATTGTTACAATGGTACAGTGATTGTTACAATGGTACAGTGATTGTTACAATGATTGTTACAGTGATTGTTACAATTATACAGTGATTGTTACAATTATACAGTGAGTGTTACAATTATACAGTGATTGTTACAATCATACAGTGAGTGTTACAATGGTACAGTGATTGTTACAGTGGTACAGTGATTGTTACAATGGTACAGTGATTGTTACAATTGTACAGTGATTCATCTTCTTTGGTTCTTTCGGTAAAGTCACGTAGAATGAGAATACAATAATAAATTGATAAAATAAAATAACACAATAATATTCTCACTGATTGTTACAGTGATGGTGAGAATATTATTGTGTTATTTTATTTTATCAATTTATTATTTTATTCTCATTCTACGTGACTTTACCGAAAGAACCAAAGAAGATGAATCATTGCAGTCACGAAAGCTTTAAATCGAAATTTGTACAGTGATTGTTACAATGATTGTTACAGTGATTGTTACAATGGTACAGTGATTGTTACAATGCTACAGTGAGTGTTACAATTATACAGTGATTGTTACAATTATACAGTGATTGTTACAGTGGTACAGTGATTACTACAATGGTACAGTGATTGTTACAATCGTACAGTGAGTGTTACAATGGTACAGTGATTGTTACAATGGTACAGTGATTGTTACAATGATTGTTACAGTGATTGTTACAATTATACAGTGATTGTTACAATTATACAGTGAGTGTTACAATG
>NC_133740.1:11268394-11308394 GCF_048934315.1 Petromyzon marinus | reverse complement strand
AAGCACAGCAGGTTGGCACAGTAGGGGGCACAGGTGGTGCATCAGCCAGTCATCTCAGTCAGTCGACCCGTGGCACCTGGGTCTGCCCCGTGACCTCCTGCCAGCGGGCGTTCGACACTTCACGTGGCCTCAGGGTGCACATAGCCTGGCACAAGCGTCGTGGTGACGTCACCGCCACTTAGTGGCGAATGGCGGTTGTTGTTGTTGTTGTTGTTGTCTATGTGTGTGTCTATGTGTGTGTGTCTATGTGTGTGTCTATGTGTGTGTGTCTATGTGTGTGTGTCTATGTGTGTGTCTATGTGTGTGTGTCTATGTGTGTGCGTGTGTTGGCACAGTAGGGGGCACAGGTGGTGCATCAGCCAGTCATCTCAGTCAATCGACCCGTGGCACCTGGGTCTGCCCCGTGACCTCCTGCCAGCGGGCGTTCGACACTTCACGTGGCCTCAGGGTGCACATAGCCTGGCACAAGCGTCGTGGTGACGTCACCGCCACTTAGTGGCGAATGGCGGTTGTTGTGTCTATGTGTGTGTGTCTATGTGTGTGTCTATGTGTGTGTGTGTCTATGTGTGTGTGTCTATGTGTGTGTATATGTGTGTGCCTATGTGTGTGTGTCTATGTGTGTGTGTATGTGTGTGTCTATGTGTGTGTGTCCGGCAAAAGAACCCCCTACCTCCTCGCGGTGCCGGACGGGCAACTCTGTCGTGGACAGTGCTGTGGGGGGAGATCCAATTTTGATTGGCTCCTCCCCTCATGGCATATGTGTCCACCACAGGGGCTAAACGGGGGCTCTGGACGGGTGCGAGGGGCTGGTAACCCCTCCACCTTCAATTAATTACCACGAAACCACGAGTTAAACTGAAATATGTAACTAATAAGCTTGTGCCGGAGGCCCCGGGGGGCCAGGCGTCTATGACGTCTCCTGGCCAAACCCCAATTGGCGGAGCCAGGAGATTGAATACCTACCCTCGGGGCTACTCCAGAAACAACGAAAAGCCACTACGGGTGGCCACGTGGAATGTTCGAACGCTCACTGCAGAGGAGAGGCTGCCACTCCTCTGTCGGGAGCTGGACCGGTACCGCCTGGATCTATGCGGCATTCAGGAGGTCCGGTGGACCGGCTCTGGCTCCTGCCACCATGAGGGGTGGACAGTCCTCTACTCGGGGCAGCAGACTGCCAAACAACAGGGTGTGGGTCTTCTTTTGAACAAAAGAATGAAGGGGGCGTGGGAGCGTGGCGGCGAGGTGTGGGAAGCTGTAAGCCCCAGGCTACTTTGGGCTCGCCTTCCCATCAACCGGAGGCGAGGAATGGTGGTCGTGGTTACTTATGCCCCCACCGAAGATGAACATCCGTGGAGGGATGCAGGCAAAGCCGATGAGTCAGATGCCTTCTATGACCTCCTGTCACAGGTGCTGGCTAAAGTGGCCCCTCGGGATAGAGTCATCATGTTGGGTGACTTCAATGCCCGAGTTGGTCATGATACTGACACCTGGTCTGGAGTGATTGGAGGGCATGGGCCAGATCAGCTCAATAACAACGGTAGGAGGCTGCTAGATTTTTGTGCAGCCCATGGGCTTGTAATTACCAACACGCTGTTCCGGCATCGGCGCATCCACACAACATCATGGATGCATGCCGGGTCCAAGCAAGAACATCTGCCGGACTACATAGTGACGGACCAGCGAATGCGAGCCCATGTCCTTGACACCAGGACCTACCGTGGAGCTGATCTGCCCTCTGACCATTGACTAGTCATCTGTAAGATGCGCCTGCCATTCTTCCACTCCGGTGGTGGGTGTACACCCAGGACCCCATTCCAACATAAAGTGGCCTGGTCTCAGTTATCTGATGAAAGTTGCAAGCGAGAATTTCATCATCGCTTGCGGCTGGGATTGGCATCGTCCCCGACTCCTCCTGATGTCGAGGGTAAATGGGCGAGGTTTAGGACTGTGACTCATGCAGCTGCAATGGCTGCTTTGGGTACGTGGTCCAGACCTCCCCAGAGATCCTGGCTGACAGAGGAGGTGTTCAGGATGGTTGAGAAAAAGCGACAGGCCCACTGTCATCGGCTACAGAATCTCACGTCAGAGAATGAGGAGGCTTACCACAGCCTTCGCTCGGAGGTTCAGAGAGCCGTGAGGCGCTGCAAGGATGGGTGGTGGTCGCGGGTTGCTGAGGAGATGGAGTCTGCCTCAGTGGCCCGTGATCACAAATCTCTATTTAACTCCATCAAAAAAGTAACCTGCAGCGCCACACCTATTACCATCATTAGGGGAAAAAACGGTGATCCAATCTCCGACCGCCAGGAACAGGTTCGCAGATTTGCTGAGCATTTCTGTGAGGTCCTGGGGGAGGGAAAATCCCTCAGCCAGGAAAACATCGTGGCACAAAGTGAGGATGACCCTGCTGAGGCTGCGGTGCCTCAAATATTGGAAGAAGTCACCCCCTGTGAGTGGCTGGGTGAGGTGCCATCTGCTGAGGAAGTATTGAAGGCGATCCGGAGTCTGAGACCAGGAAAGGCAGCGGGCAGAGATGATCTCCCAAGCGAAATGCTGAGGGACGGTGGCGTTTGTGCACAGACTGCCCTATATGACATCATAACAACAGTCTGGACCACTGGACGAGTTCTGCAGGATTGGAAGGATGCCCTGGTGGTCCCCCGTTTTAAGAAGGGGGACCGCACAGACTGTAACAACTACAGGGGCATCTCACTCCTCAGTGTGCCGGGAAAGGTCCTGGCAAGGATTATTCAGCATCGCCTTGCCAGGCACGCTGAGGAGAGGCTTGCGGAGCCCCAATGCGGTTTCAGGAAAGGGCGGTCCTGCACAGATGCCATATTTCCTGTCCGTCTGCTACAGCAGAGGTGTAGGGAATTCCAACAAGACCTACATCTCTGCTTTATTGACCTGGTCAAGGCCTATGATACCATCAGTAGGCCTGGGCTCGGGGTCGTTCTGCGTGCTTTTGGAGTACCTGACCCTCTGCTCACGATCATTAAGGACCTTCATGATGGTGAGCGGGCCCGGGTAAAACTACATGGCCGGGAGTCAGAGCCATTCCCTGTACACCTTGGGGTGCGACAGGGATGTCCTCTGGCTCCCACATTATTTAACATCTATTTTGACCACGTAGTTCGTGAAGCCTTCAATAGCTGTACCGGGGGAATCTCCATATGGTACAGATATAATGGGAGGCTAATCGATGCCCGGGTGCGGTCAAGGGATGGCTCCCTATTGCTCAACCACGTTATGTATGCTGATGATTTGGTAATAGCTGCTCAGTCAGAGGAGGAGTTGGAGACACTGCTGCTGAGACTGGAGCGTGCCACTAAGAGGTGGGGCCTTACCATCAGCCCCACCAAAACTAAGCACCTGCCTGGGTATTTTGTACCATCGGACACTCCACCCCCACAACTCCCAATCGGTGATGGGGCAGTTGTGGAGAGAGTGGAGAGTTTCCCATACCTGGGCAGTGTGCTTATGACTGGCTCCAGTTTAACAGCAGAGGTCTCACTCCGAATCAGTCGAGCGGCAATATCTTTTCATCGGTTGCGTAACGCTGTGTGGAAGCTACCTGGTCTGTCGCTCCGCACTAAGCTTCAGGTCTTCTCGGCCACGGTCATTCCCTCCCTTCTCTACGCTTGCGAAACGTGGACCCCCCTAATGGAACATCTTCGCCGGTTAGAAACATTTAGGCTGGCCTGCTTACGATCCATCCTGGGTTTAACCAGAATGGATTGTGTGAGGAGCTCACAAATCCTTGAAAGATCTGGGCAGGGTCCCATCGGTGAGCTCCTCCGGCAGGCAAGGCTGCGATGGCTGTGTCATGTAGCCCGCATGCCCAGCCACCGCATGCCAAAACAGCTTTTGTTTGGCCGGATTGAGGGGGCTAAGCGGGCGCGGCACGGGCTAGAGAAGAGATGGAGTGATGTGGTACAGGAGGACGTGGAGCTGAGTGGACTTGCCGATGACTGGTACCAGCGGTGTCAAGATCGGCCTCTGTGGAGGAGGCTCGTGAAGGATGCTACTGGGCAGTTGGAGGCAGTCGCCCTCCAACAACAACGGAGGGCGGAGGAGCGACGCTCACAACAACGAGCGGAGCGCCGGGTGGCTAAAGCACAGCAGGTTGGCACAGTAGGGGGCACAGGTGGTGCATCAGCCAGTCATCTCAGTCATCTCAGTCAGTCGACCTGTGGCACTTGCGTCTGCCCCGTGACCTCCTTCCAGCGGGCGTTCGACACTCCACGTGGCCTCAAGGTGCACATGTCCTGGCACAAGCGTCGTGGTGACATCACTGCCACTTAGTGGCGAATGGCGGTTGTTGTTGTTGTTTGTGTGTTTGTGTGTTTGTGTGTTGGTGTGCTCATGTGTTGATGTGTTTGTGTGTTTGTGTGCAGCACAGCAGCAGCGGCGAGAGCCAGGACATTGAGACCAGGACACTGAGACCAGGACACTGAGACCTGGACACTGAGACCATGACACTGAGACCAGAGACCAGGCCACTGAGACCAGGACATTGAGACCAGGACACTGAGACCAGAGACCAGGACACTGAGACCAGGAGACAGAGACCAGGACACTGAGACCAGGACATTGAGACCAGGACATTGAGACCAGGACATTGAGACCAGGACACTGAGACCAGGACACTGAGACCAGAGACCAGGCCACTGAGACCAGGACATTGAGACCAGGACACTGAGACCAGGACACTGAGACCAGGACACTGAGACCAGGACATTGAGACCAGGACACTGAGACCAGGACACTGAGACCAGAGACCAGGACACTGAGACCAGGACACTGAGACCAGGACATTGAGACACAAGATGTCTCTGAAGGGCGTTTTAAGAATCTTTTACCTTCATTGAGCTGGGACGCTCCATGGCCACGTCCGCTCAACATCGCCACCACCGCCGCCACCACCACCGCCGCGATCCTCATCATCGCTGTGATCCTCACCATCGCTGCGATCCTCACCATCACCGCGATCCTCACCATCGCCACCATCTCGGCCCGTGGGCTTGCCGCGGTCCTCACGATGGCACGGTTCACTGTTCTGGAGGTCGACTTTGCTGCTGGCTGTCTAAACGTTTCGGACGCTCCGAAGACTTCCGCTTTTGGTCCTGATGTTGATGTTGTTATGTGTGTGTCTGTGTGTCTCTGTGTTTATGTGTGTCTCTGTGTTTATGTGTGTATGTATGTGTCTGTATGTATGTATGTGTGTCTCTGTGTGTATGTGTGTCTCTGTGTGTATGTCTGTGTCTGTGTGTATGTGTGTCTCTGTGTTTATGTGTGTATGTATGTGTCTGTGTGTGTATGTATGTGTGTCTCTGTGTGTGTATGTATGTCTGTGTGTATGTCTGTGTGTCTCTGTGTGTATGTGTTTATGTGTGTATGTGTGTATGTGTATGTATGTGTCTGTGTGTGTGTGTCTGGGTGCCTCTGTGTTTATGTGTGTATGTATGTGTCTGTGTGTATGTATGTGTGTCTCTGTGTGTATGTGTGTCTGTGTGTATGTCTGTGTGTCTCTGTGTGTATGTGTGTCTCTGTGTTTATGTGTGTATGTATGTGTCTGTGTGTGTGTGTCTGGGTGTCTCTGTGTTTATGTGTGTATGTATGTGTCTGTGTGTGTATGTACGTGTGCCTCTGTGTCTGTATGTGTGTCTGTGTGTATGTCTGTGTGTCTTTGTGTGTATGTGTGTCTCTGTGTTTGTGTGTATGTATATGTGTAAGTGTGTGTTTCTGTGTGTGCGTCTGTGTGTGTATCTGTGTGTGTGTCTGTGTGCGTCTGTGTGTGTGTGTATCTGTGTGTTTGTGTGTGTGTCTGTGTGTTTCTGTGTGTGTATCTGTGTGTGTGTGTATCTGTGTGTGTGTATCTGTGTGTCCGTGTGTGTGTGTCTGTGTGTGTGCCTATGTAATTGTGTGTCTGTGTGTGTATCTGTGTGTGTATCTGTGTGTGTCTGTGTATCTGTGTGTCTGTGTATCTGTGTGTGTCTGTGTGTATCTGTGTGTGTGTATCTGTGTGTCTGTGTGTTTGTGTGTGTGTGTCTGTATCTGTGTGTGTCTGTGTGTATCTGTCTGTCTGTGTGTATCTGTGTGTGTCTGTGTGTGTTTGTGTGTGTGTCTGTGTATCTGTGTGTGTCTGTGTGTTTCTGTTTGTGTGTGTGGCTGTGTGTATCTGTGTCTGTGTATCTGTGCGTGTCTGTGTGTGTGTGTCTGTGTGTGTTTGTGTGTGTGTCTGTGTGTATCTGTGTCTGTGTATGTCTGTATGTGTGTGTATCTGCGTGTTACCGTCTGTTAAAATTACGGTTGGGGAGGGGTCTTACAATCTGCGTAAAGTAACTATCATATGCAATGGTTATGTTTATATCGTATTCTTATAGCCTATCATAACTACGATATACAATCGCTCTTACGATTAGTGATGTTAATTGATATTTTAATGTGTGTATGCTAATGAGGTTAATAATATTATTATTATTGCTTCTGTCTTGGTGGAGGCAGAGGTTTGTGTTTTCTTTTCTCGTCTGCGAACACAAGGGTCAGGGTGTGGGTGAGATTGGGTGCGGTAACCATTGTGCCACCGCTCTTCCCATAGCCATACATAGCATGGACAAAGATCCCCCGTATAGCCTTCAACAGGCTGTTGGGGCAAGTGCTGTCAGCGAGTTAGGGTGGGGTGACCAACACCGCCGCACACGACCGCCTTTGTCTCCCCAGTGACGATGTTTACTACACACACCGCTACACCAGGTACCCATTTGACGCTGAGTCGACCTAGGGGAGGCCCAGGACCGGTTCA
Organism: Petromyzon marinus; assembly: GCF_048934315.1. Lineage (NCBI taxonomy): Eukaryota > Metazoa > Chordata > Hyperoartia > Petromyzontiformes > Petromyzontidae > Petromyzon > Petromyzon marinus. The sequence continues at coordinate 11,301,592 of NC_133740.1, read as the reverse complement.
GAGAATCGTCACGGGTGTTGGTGGCCGTGGGCGGGAATCGGACTCGGGTCGCCGGGTTCGTAGAGCAGCGCTAACCGCTGCGCCACCACTCCCCTAACCCATCTGAACTATTTGATATTTTAGATTGTTACCCCACGACTGAGATTCAGTGTCGCTCTTTGTCAGGAGCGACCTGGCAATCACAAACCAGAGCTCAAAGAAAGCAGCTCCTCATCATCGTCATCATTGCGTGGAGTGATGTCATAGTCGTTACACACGTGGAGTGATGTCATAGTCGTTACACACGTGGAGTGATGTTATAGTCGCGTGGAGTGATGTCATAGTCGTTACACACGTGGAGTGATGTCATAGTCGCGTGGAGTGATGTCATAGTCGTTACACACGTAGAGTGATGTCATAGTCGTTACACACGTGTAGTGATGTTTAAGTCGAGGGGTAAACCGGAGGACCCGGAGACAAATCCACGCGACCACGGGGAGAGAGCGAGACGCAAACTCCAAATAGACAGCAGCAGTAGCAAGCGTCAGGGTCGGGATCGAACCCACGACCTCCTGTATACCAGGCGAGGTAGTTAACATCTCATAGACACCGCGCCTCTTACACAACCCTGGAGCGTCTCTTGACGAACCGAGATGTTCCCATCTCACGGGATTATCCCCGTGAGAGATAACACACAAAACACACACAGACACACATACACATACACACACACCTACACAACAACAACCGCCATTCGCCACTAAGTGGCGGTGACGTCACCACGACGCTTGTGCCAGGCCATGTGCACCTTGAGGCCACGTGAAGTGTCGAACGCCCGCGGGCAGGAGGTCACGGGGCAGACCCAAGTGCCACGGGTCAACTGACTAAGATGACTGAGATGACTGGCTGATGCACCACCTGTGCCCCCTACTGTGCCAACCTGCTGTGCTTTAGCCACCCGGCGCTCCGCTCGTTGTTGTGAGCGTCGCTCCTCCGCCCTCCGTTGTTGTTGGAGGGCGACTGCCTCCAACTGCCCAGTAGCGTCCTTCACGAGCCTCCTCTACAGAGGCCGATCTTGACACCGCTGGTACCAGTCATCGGCAAGTCCACTCAGCTCCACGTCCTCCTGTACCACATCACTCCATTTCTTCTCTAGCCCGTGCCGCGCCCGTTTAGCCCCCTCGATCCGGCCGAACAAAAGCTGTTTCGGCATGCGGTGGCTGGGCATGCGGGCTACATGACCCAGCCAACGCAGCCTTGCCCGCCGGAGGAGCTCACCGATGGGACCTTGCCCAGATCTTTCAAGGATTTGTGAGCTCCTCACACAATCCAGCCTGGTTAAACCCAGGATGGATCGTAGAGAGGCTAGCCTAACTGTTTCTAACCGGCGAAGATGTTCTATTAAGAGGGTCCACGTTTCGCAAGCGTAGAGAAGGGAGGGAATGACCGTGGCCGAGAAAACCTGAAGCTTAGTGCGGAGCGACAGACCAGGTAGCTTCCACACAGCGTTACGCAACCGATGAAAAGATATTGCCGCTCGACTGATTCGGAGTGAGACCTCTGCTGTTAAACTGGAGCCGATCATAAGCACACTGCCCAGGTATGGGAAACTCTCCACTCTCTCCACAACTGCCCCATCACCGATTGGGAGTTGTGGGGGTGGAGTGTCCGATGGTACAAAATACCCAGGCAGGTGCTTAGTTTTGGTGGGGCTGATGGTAAGGCCCCATCTCTTGGTGGCAAGCTCCAGGTTCAGCACAAAAGACAAAGATCCCCATATAGCCTTAACAGACTGTAGGGGCAAGTGCTGTTAGCGAGCACCTTTGAAGGCCGGAACGGTACACGAGGGGGTGGGTGGCCAGCACCACGCCCGACCGCCTTTGTCTCCCTAGTGGCAATGTTTACACACCGCACCAGGTACTCATTTGAGGCTGAGTCGACCTAGGGGAGGCCCGGGACCGGTTCAGATAATCGTCACTGGTGTTGGCCGTAAGCGAGAATCGAACCCGGGTCGCCAGGTTTATAGCGCAGCGCGGGAATCGAACCTGGGTCGCCAGGTTTATAGCGCAGCGCGCTAACCGGTACACTATCGCTCCCCAGCACACACACATATACACACGCATACACACACACATACACACACAATCACGCACACAGACAAAGCCCCCCCGTGTAGCCTTTACCAAGCTGCTGGGGCAAGTGGTGTGAAAGCGCACGAGGGGGTGGGCTGGCGTGCACCACCACCACCACTTCGCCCGGCCGTCTTTGTTTCCCCAGCGCTGATGTTTGTACAATACACACACACAATCACGCACACGCAATCACGCACACAATCACGCACGCGCATTCACGCAATCAGACACAATCAAGCACACGAAATCACACACACAATCACGCACACAATCACGCACACGCATTCACGCACACGCATTCACGCACACGCATTCACGCAATCACACACACTATCACGCACACGCAATCACGCACACAATCACGCACGCGCAATCACGCACACAATCACGCACACGCAATCACACACACACAATCACGCGCACACACACACAAAGATAAAGCCAAAAACAAAGATCCCCCATATAGCCTTAACAGACTGTAGGGGCAAGTGCTGTTAGCAAGCACCTATGAAGGCCGGAACGGTACACGAGGGGGTAGGTGGCCAGCTCCACGCCCGACCGCCTTTGTCTCCCCAGTGACGATGTTTAGACACCGCACCAGGTACTCATTTGGTGCTGAGTATACCTAGTGGAGGCCCGGGACCGGTTCAGATAATCGTCACTGGTGTTGGCCGTGAGCGAGAATCGAACCCGGGTTGCCAGGTTCATAGCGCAGCGTAGCGCTAACCGCTACACTACCGCTCCCCACCGCACACACTGACACACATACACACACACAGGTTCACACATACACACACACAGGTTCACACACACACAGGTACACACACACAGTGTACACACACACACACAGTGTACACACACACACAATCACACACACAATCACACACACAATCACACACACATACAATCACACACAATAACACATACACACAATCACACACACGCAATCACGCGCAGACTGTAGACATATCGTGGGAGTGGTGGCGCAGTGGTTAGCGCACTGCGCACTGCTCTGCGAACCGAACCGGGCGCCTGAGGCGTGGTGAAGTATGGTCAATCACCCCGTGGTGAAGTATGGTCAATCACCCCGTGGTGAAGTATGGTCAATCACCCCGTGGTGAAGTATGGTCAATCACCCCGTGGTGAAGTATGGTCAAACACCCCCGTGGTGAAGTATGGTCAATCACCCCGTGGTGAAGTATGGTCAATCACCCCGTGGTGAAGTATGGTCAATCACCCCGTGGTGAAGTATGGTCAAACACCCCCGTGGTGAAGTATGGTCAATCACCCCGTGGTGAAGTATGGTCAATCACCCCGTGGTGAAGTATGGTCAATCACCCCCACGATCCACACGACGAGGAGGGGGGGGGGGTCTCATCCAGCAGTGAATTTGACGAAACACAATTATACACACAAAGACAAAGATCCCCCGTACAGCCCTTCGCGGGCTGCTGGGGCAAGTGCTGCTGGGGCATGACACGCGAGGGGGTGGTCTGGCCAGCACCCCCACGCCCGACCGCCTTTGTCTCCCCCAACGCCGATGTCCACGACACACCGCACCAGGTAAGCGCGCTCCGCATTCATGGCCGAGTCGACCTAGGGGAGGCCCGGCGCCGATTCAGATAAGCGGCACCGCTGGCGTTTGGCGAGCGGGAATCGGTTCGCGATCAACGCCCTCGGCCTCCCCCTAGGTCCACTCGGCCTCAAACGGCGCGCAGCGAAACTATCGCCACCGGGGAGACAAAGGCGGCCGGGCGCGCGTGGCGCTGCCCACCTACCCAGCCGCCTGCCCAGAGGCTACCTGGGGGAGCTTTGTGCGTGTCTGTGGTGGCTGCAGAGAGAGACCCGCCTCTCTGTTACAGCTCTCGCCGTGGTTTGGTGGTGGGGTGCGAAACGTCGCCCGTGGTGCAGCTTTCACTTTTAGTCACTCAGCACGCGACGGTTCGGGCGACGGGCCATTCATCGTTATCACAACAACAACGCTTAGCAGGTCCCGTGTCCATAACAACACCGCGTGTGTGTGAACACTGTGTGTGTGTGTACCTGTGTGTGTGTACCTGTGTGTGTGTACACGTGTGTGTATGTACACGTGTGTGTATGTACACGTGTGTGTGTGTACACGTGTGTGTGTGTACACTGTGTGTGTGTACACTGTGTGTGTGTGTGAACCTGTGTGTGTGTGCACCTGTGTGTGTGTACCTGTGTGTGTGTGAACACTGTGTGTGTGTACCTGTGTGTGTGTGTGTACCTGTGTGTGTACCTGTGTGTGTGTGTGTACCTGTGTGTGTGTGTACCTGTGTGTGTGTGTGTACACTGTGTGTGTGTACACCTGTGTGTGTGTACCTGTGTGTGTATACACTGTGTGTGTGTACCTGTGTGTGTGTACACTGTGTGTGTGTGTACACTGTGTGTGTGAACACCTGTGTGTGTGTGTGTGTACACTGTGTGTGTGTACCTGTGTGTGTGTGTGTGTGTACACTGTGTGTGTGTACACCTGTGTGTGTGTGTACCTGTGTGTGTATACACTGTGTGTGTGTGTGTACACTGTGTGTGTGTACCTGTGTGTGTGTGTGAACACTGTGTGTGTGTGAACACCTGTGTGTGTGTGAACACCTGTGTGTGTACCTGTGTGTGTGTGAACACTGTGTGTGTGTACCTGTGTGTGTGTACCTGTGTGTGTGTGTGTACACTGTGTGTGTACACTGTGTGTGTGTGAACCTGTGTGTGTGTGAACCTGTGTGTGTGTGTGTGAACCTGTGTGTGTGTGAACACTGTGTGTGTGAACACCTGTGTGTGTATACCTGTGTGTGTGTGAACACTGTGTGTGTGTGTGAACACTGTGTGTGTGTGTGAACACTGTGTGTGTGTACCTGTGTGTGTGTGTGAGTACACTGTGTGTGTGTACACCTGTGTGTGTGTGTACCTGTGTGTGTGTATACACTGTGTGTGTACCTGTGTGTGTGTACCTGTGTGTGTGTACACTGTGTGTGTGTGTGTACACTGTGTGTGTGAACACTGTGTGTGTGAACACCTGTGTGTGTGTTTGTGTGTGTGAACACTGTGTGTGTGTACCTGTGTGTGTGAACACTGTGTGTGTACCTGTGTGTGTGAACACCTGTGTGTGTGAACACTGTGTGTGTGTACCTGTGTGTGTGAACACTGTGTGTGTACCTGTGTGTGTGAACACCTGTGTGTGTGTTTGTGTGTGTGTGAACACTGTGTGTGTGTGAACACTGTGTGTGTACCTGTGTGTGTGTACCTGTGTGTGTACCTGTGTGTGTGTGTACCTGTGTGTGTGTGTACCTGTGTGTGTGTGTGAACCTGTGTGTACCTGTGTGTGTGTGTACACTGTGTGTGTGTACACCTGTGTGTGTGTACCTGTGTGTGTGTATACACTGTGTGTGTACCTGTGTGTGTGTGTACCTGTGTGTGTGTACCTGTGTGTGTGTACACTGTGTGTGTGTGTGTACACTGTGTGTGTGAACACTGTCTGTGAACACCTGTGTGTGTGTTTGTGTGTGTGAACACTGTGTGTGTGTACCTGTGTGTGTGAACACTGTGTGTGTACCTGTGTGTGTGAACACCTGTGTGTGTGAACACTGTGTGTGTGTACCTGTGTGTGTGTGAACACTGTGTGTGTACCTGTGTGTGTGAACACCTGTGTGTGTGTTTGTGTGTGTGTGAACACTGTGTGTGTGAACACTGTGTGTGTACCTGTGTGTGTGTACCTGTGTGTGTGTGAACCTGTGTGTGTGTGTGTGAACCTGTGTGTGTACACTGTGTGTGTACACTGTGTACCTGTGTATGTGTGTAAACCTGTGTGTACCTGTGTGTGTGTGTACCTGTGTGTGTACACTGTGTGTGTGTACCTGTGTGTGTGTGTACCTGTGTGTGTGTGTACCTGTGTGTGTGTACACTGTGTGTGTGTGTACCTGTGTGTGTGTGTACCTGTGTGTGTGTGAACCTGTGTGTGTGTGAACCTGTGTGTGTGTAACTTGAGTAGGCAGTGGGTATGTTTAGGCATGTGTGTGCTTGTTTATGTGCATGACCTCGTGTGCACGTCCACGTGCATGCCTGTGTAGGTGTGTAAGTGTGTGTGAGCGATAGTGTAGCGGTTAGCGCTACGCTGCGCTATGAACCTTGCGACCCGGGTTCGATTCCCGCTCACGGCCAACACCAGTGACGATTATCTGAACCGGTCCCGGGCCTCCCCCAGGTCGACTCAGCCTCAAATGAGTACCTGGTGCGATGTGTAAACATCGCCACTTGGGAGACAAAGGCGGTCGGGCGTGGTGCTGGCCACCCACCCCCTCGTGTACCGTTCGGGCCTTCATAGGTGCTCGCTAACAGCACTTGCCCCTACAGTCGGTTACAGGCTATATGGGGGATCTTTGTGTGTGAACCTGTGTGTGTACACCTGTGTGTGTACACCTGTGTGTGTGTGTACACCTGTGTGTGTGTGTACACTGTGTGTGTGTGTGTGTACACTGTGTGTGTGTGTGTACACTGTGTGTGTGTACACTGGTGTGTGTGTGTGTACACCTGTATGGGAGAGCGGTGGTGTAGTGGTTAGCGCTACGCTGCGCTACGAACCCGGCGACCCAGGTTCAATTCCCGCTCACGGCCAACACCGCTGACGATTATCTGAAGCGGTCCTGAGCCTCCCCTAGGTCGACTCAGCCTGAAACGAGTGCCTGGTGCGGTGTGAGCAGTAAACATCGCCGCTGTGTAGAGACAAAGGCGCGATACTGCTCGCTAACAGCACTTGCCCCGAGAGGCTAAGGCTACACGGGGGACCTTTGTATGTGCGTGTGTGTGTGTGCGTGTGTGTGGGTGTGCGTGTGTGTATGTGTGTGGGTGTATGGGCGTGTGTCTGTGTGTGCGCCACACCACAATCAGATACTGTACCAATTTAAGGCTGAGTCGACCCAGAAGGCGGAGGATCGGTGCCGAGGATCGGTGCCGAGCACCGCTCGCCACTGGGAATCTCCACCGCTCAGTCGTGCGTACAACGCAATCGTCAGCGACCGGGGATACAAAGGCGGCCGCTCGCTCACAGCCCTTGCCCCCTGCAGCCCGCCGCAGGCTACACGGGGGACCTTTGTCTGTGCGCGCGTGCGTTTGGCTCCTCACCTCGTCGCGTCCACTGCGCTCCTCGTTCCCTCTCTCGCTCCTCGTCTCTCGCTCCTCCCCCCCCCATCTCTCTCTCTCGCTCTCAAATTAACGCTCTCACGCCTCCCCCTCCTCCCTCGCTGCCTCCGTCTCGCTCCCTCCCCCTCTCGTCCCTCCCCTCCCTCCCCCTCTCCTCCCTCTCTCTCGTCCCTCTCCTCCCCCTCTCCTCCCTCCCTCTCGTCCCTCTCCTCCCTCCCCTCCCCCTCTCCTCCCTCTCCTCCCTCCCTCTCCTCCCTCTCCTTCCTCCCCCCTCCCCCTCTCCTCCCTCCCTCTCGTCCCTCTCGTCCCTCTCCTCCCTCCCCTCCCCCTCACCTCCCTCTCCTCCCTCCCCCTCTCCTCCCTCCCCCTCTCCTCCCTCTCCTTCCTCCCCCCCTCCCCCTCTCCTCCCTCCCCCCCCTCGCCCTCTCTGCATCTTCTCCTCTCTCCCCCTCCCTCTCGCCCCCGACCTCTCCTTTCCACGTCCCCTCTCCTCCCTTTACCTCTCCCCTCCTCTCTCCCCTCCCTCTCTCCCCTCCTCTCTCCCCTCCTCTCTCCCCTCCTCTCTCTTGTTTTACGATCAGGGGAAACAAGAAGATGCTCGGTGTAGTCGGCACTTTGCTCCGTTCATCATTTCGGTTTTTTTAGTTTTTTTATGCTTTGCTTTATGTAACCCCCCCCTCCCCCCTTTTAAATGAAAGACCCAAAATATTTTTTCTTTTTTTCTCCTTTCCCCTTCCCCCTCTCTCTCTCTACCCCCCTCTCTGCCCCCCCCCCTCTCTCTCTGCCCCCTCTCATCCTACTCCATTTCGCTCTCTCTCGCTCACTCTCTCGCTCTCTCTTTTTTTATATAACTACGACAAGTGCTGCATCTGCACTCAGCCCTTCTCGCAGTCCTACGGCCTCCGACGGGTAGCTCACAACTCCACGCAGAGCTCTCTACCGTCATCTGCCACCGAGCTCACGGCCTCCTCCAGCGCCCACTGCTCCTTGAAGGCCGGCACGGCGTGGGTCAGCCGCGCGTGGCGGAACTCCGGCCCACACTCCCTGGCTCCGACCAGAGCGCGGAAGATGCCCAGGCTGCTGGCCGGACGTTGCCCCTCCAGGGCCACCTTCCTCACCCTGTACATGACGAGCCTGGCGTAGCCTAAGAGCACCTTGACCGGCCCCTGGAGATGTTGGGGTCCGTCGCCCTTCGGGTATACAAAGATGAGGACCGTCAGGGAGAAGTGGAGGCTGAACCTTAGGAGGATGTTTCTCAGGAGCTTGAACAGCGAGTCCAGACTCTTGCACTCCACGTATTGGTGCGCCACCATCTCCGCTTTACCGCAGAGCCGGCACTCCGGGGACGTGTCGGTGAAGCGCGCCGGGGAGACGTCGGTGGTGACGGTGCCGTGGGCGATGCTCCAGCTGAGGTCGCCGATGCGGTCGTACGTCGGTCTGGAGTAGAGTTGCCACCAGCGAGGCCTCTCCGGAGAGACACAGGGCAGGGCTCTCCTCCAGGCAGGGTCCTTGTGGCTCCTCAGGGTGTCCTGTTGGTGGAACCGGACCATGTAGGAGTAGAGCACCTTCCTCTTGACGTTTGAGAACGCCACCTCCGGCAGGTCTTCCAGCCGGCACAGGTCGTGATCCGCCTTCGTTTGTCGGCACTGGCGACGCAGTGGCACGACGGAGAGCTCCGGTGGAGGGGGACCGAGAGGGGCCTCGTCATCCCCAACGCCGATGGGGGTGGCGTTCTCCCCGCCGCTGCCGCTGAGAAGGCCCCCTTGGCTTCGGCCAGGATCCGGGCGGCCACCCGGAGCGACTGCAGCCCCCCTGTCTTTGTGGCCATGTCTGCTGGTCCGAGCCACCGGCCTCCGTGTTCCAGGCTCCACCAGATCTCCCGTCCTGGTGAGCCGCGCGTTGGCGAGGCGCCTCTCCATGCCTGGGGTGGCGGTGGTGGTGGATGGCAGCTTTGTCTGCGGGTTCCTGAGGATCGGTTCGAAGACCAGATCCTCGGCCGATCGCGGCTGGTTCAGCCTCCTGACGGCGAGGGAGCTCCGTGTCTGCAGGATGCTCCTGTAGAAGGGTGGCAGCTGTCCCAGTGGGAGGCCCTGCAGGTCCACGTAGAATAGTTGCTTGGAGCACTGCAGGCTCCTCTCTCTACACTATACACTACTAAACACTACACTATACACTACACTATACACTACACTACTATACACTACACTATATACACTACATTACACACTACACTATACACTACACTATACACTACACTATACACTACTATACACTACACTATACACTACAATATACACCACTATACACTACTATACACTACACTATACACTACACTACTATATACTACACTATATACACTACATTACACACTACACTATACACTACACTATATTCTACACTACACTATATACACTATATTCTACACTACACTCTACACTACTATACACTACACTATACACTACACCACTATACACTACTATACTACTATACACTACACTATATTCTGCACTACACTATACACTACACTACTATACTACTATACACTACACTATACATTGCACTACTATACACTACACTACACACTACACAATATTCCACACTAAACTATATACACTACACTTAACACTACACCACTATACACTACTATACTACTATACACTACACTCTATTCTACACTACACTATACACTACCTTATACACTACTATACACTGCACTATACACTGCACTACTATACACTACACACTATACTACACTATACACTACACTATACACTACACTACACTATACACTACACTATACATTACACTACACACTACACTATACACTACACTACACACTACGCTACACTATACACTACACTATACACTACACTACACACTACACTTTACACTACACTATACACTACACTATACACCACACTAAACACTCCACTCCACACTACACTATACACTACACTACTATACTACTATACACTACACTATACACTGCACTATACACTGCACTACTATACACTACACTATACACTACATTATACACTACTATACACTACACTATACACTACACTATACACTCCACATTACACTATATTCTACACTACACTCCACACTACACTATACACTACACTATTATACTACTATACACTACACTATACACTACACTACACACTACACTTTACCCTACACTACACACTATACACTACACTCCACATTAAACTATATTCTCCACTACACTACACACTACACTATACACTACACTATACACTACACTCCACATTAAACTATATTCTCCACTACACTACACACTACACTATACACTACACTATACACTACACTCCACATTAAACTATATTCTCCACTACACTACACACTACACTACACACTACACTATACACTACACTATACACTACACTACACATTACACTATATTCTACACTACACACTACACTATACACTACACTATACACTACACTCCACATTAAACTATATTCTACACTACACACTACACTATACACTACACTATACACTACACTCCACATTACACTATATTCTACACTACACTACACACTACACTTTACACTACACTACACACTACACTCCACATTAAACTATATTCTACACTACACACTACACTATACACTACACTATACACTACACTCCACATTAAACTATATTCTACACTACACTACACACTACACTTTTGGCTCGCCATCGAACAAACGCGGCCACCGGCCGTCTGGAACGCTCTCCCTTCCCACCGGGAGCTACAATGCAGACTCGTGTCTTTACAGCTGCTGCTGCTGCTGCTGCTGTTGTTGTGGTGGTGTTGTTGTTGTGGTGTTGTTGTTGTGGTGGTGTTGTTGTTGTGGTGGTGTTGTTGTTGTGGTGTTGTTGTGGTGGTGTTGTTGTGGTGGTGTTGTTGTTGTGGTGGTGGTGTTGTTGTGGTGGTGTTGTTGTTGTGGTGTTGTTGTGGTGGTGGTGTTGTTGTGGTGTTGTTGTTGGGTTGTTGTTGTTGTTGTGTTATTGTTGTTGTGGTGTTGTTGTTGTGGTGTTGTTGTGGTGTTGTTGTGGTGTTGTTGTTGTGGTGTTGTTGTTGTGGTGTTGTTGTTGTGGTGGTGTTGTTGTTGTTGTGGTGGTGTTGTTGTGGTGGTGGCGTTGTTGTGGTGTTGTTGTTGTGGTGGTGTTGTTGTGGTGTTGTTGTTGTGGTGGTGGTGTTGTTGTTGTGGTGGTGTTGTTGTGGTATTGTTGTTGTTGTGGTGGTGTTGTTGTTGTGGTGGTGTTGTTGTGGTGTTGTTGTTGTGGTGGTGGTGTTGTTGTTGTTGTGGTGGTGTTGTTGTTGTGGTGTTGTTGTTGTGGTGGTGTTGTTGTTGTTGTGGTGTTGTTGTTGTTGTGGTGTTGTTGTGGTGGTGTTGTTGTTGTGGTGGTGTTGTTGTTGTGGTGTTGTTGTGGTGGTGTTGTTGTTGTGGTGTTGTTGTGGTGGTGTTGTTGTTGTTGTGGTGGCGTTGTTGTTGTTGTGGTGTTGTTGTGGTGGTGGTGTTGTTGTTGTGGAGTTGTTGTGTTGTTGTGGTGGTGTTGTTGTGTTGTTGTGGTGGTGGTGTTGTTGTTGTGGTGTTGTTGTGGTAGTGTTGTTGTTGTGGTGTTGTTGTGGTGTTGTTGTTGTGGTGTTGTTGTTGTTGTGGTGTTGTTGTTGTGGTGTTGTTGTTGTGGTGGTGTTGTTGTATTGTTGTATTGTTGTTGTGGTGTTGTTGTTGTGGTGGTGGTGTTGTTGTTGTGGTGTTGTGGTGGTGTTGTTGTTGTTGTGGTGGTGGTGTTGTTGTTGTGGTGTTGTTGTTGTAGTGTTGTTGTTGTGAAGTTGTTGTTGTGGAGTTGTTGTTGTGGTGTTGTAGTGGTGGTGTTGTGGTGTTGTTGTTGTGGTGGTGTTGTTGTGGTGTTGTTGTGGTGGTGTTGTTGTTGTTTTGTTGTGGTGTTGTTGTGTTGTTGTGGTGTTGTTGTTGTGTTGTTATTGTGGTGTTGTTGTAGTGGCGGTGTTGTTGTTATTGTGGTGGTGTTGTTGTGTTGTTGTGGTGTTGTTGTAGAGTTGTTGTTATTGTGGTGTTGTTGTTGTGGTGTTGTTGTAGAGTTGTTGTTATTGTGGTGTTGTTGTTGTGGTGTTGTTGTTATTGTGGTGTTGTGGTTATTGTGGTGTTGTTGTTGTTGTGGAGTTGTTGTTGTTGTTGTGTTGTTGTTATTGTGGTGTTGTTGTTATTGTGGTGTTGTTGTTGTGGAGTTGTTGTTGTGGTGGTGTTGTTGTTGTTGTGGTGTTGTTGTGGTGTTGTGTTGTTGTTGTGTTGTTGTGGTGTTGTCCTGCGAGTCGTGACGCCTCTTGCCACCACACACCCGTCGGTGACACGGCACGAGCCCGTGGGCCTTTGTGTGGACGCGGAAGAGAGACAAAGGCGGCCGGGCGTGGTTGCTGGCCACCCGCCCCCTCTGTGTGCGCCACGCCGTGCCGGCAGCCTGCATGGGCTGCTGCTGCAGCTGCTGCTGCTGCTGCTCGCGAACAGCACTTGCCCCGACAGCGTGTCGAGGCCACACGGGGGGCCTTTGTCTTTGTGTGCAGCTGTGAGCGCTGCGCGCGCACTTCCGACCCGTCCCGCCCGGGTTCGATTCCCGCTCACGGCCACCAACAGCGTCCATCGTGATGTGAACAACCACAGCAGAAGCCAAACGACTCCAGACCGCGTGGTGCTGACGTTGATTCTCAGTGTGGAGGGGAAACTCCGCAGGACGCGGAGACAAAATCCACGCGACCACGGGGAGAGAGACGCCGCAAACTACAAATACACAGCAGCAGGGGTCAGGGGACAGGGTCGGGATGGAACCCACGACCTCCTGTGTACCTGGCGAGGTAGTTAACATCTCACAGCCACCGTGATGATGATGATGAGAGAGACGCAGACTCCAAATACACAGCAGCAGGGGTCAGGGGTCAGGGTCGGGATGGAACCCACGACCACCTGTGTACCAGGCGAGGTAGTCAACATCTCGCCGATTATAACGATGGACCACACACTCCAGGTAACTCTACACCCTGTCGCTCTCTCTATTGATGGCGCTCTGAAGAAGGCCCATTGCCCGAAACGTCGCCGACTCTAGATGCGTACCGCGCCCCGTAAGCGCGGTTGTTGGTCGTGGCACGGCGCAGTTGGCAACGTTTCCCGCTAGTCCTCGTTTAGCGAGCGAGTGGCAGACAAGCGCGTTAAGCGAAAACAATCCCACCACCACCCCCATCGACAAGGCAGTGACGAGGAAGTGTGGCGAGATACAAAGACAAAGATCCCCGTGTAGTCTTCCACAGGCTGTCGGGAAAGTGCTGCTAGCGCGTGGCAGCGCTTGTGAAGGCTGCCGGCACGGGGAACTTTGTCTCCCCAGTGGCGATGTTTGGTGCACACCGCACCAGGAAACTCATTTGAGGCTGAGTCGACCTAAGGGAGGCCCAGGGCGAGGTTCAGACAATCGTCGCTATCAGTGGTGGCGTTGTTGGTGGCCGCGAGGAGCGGGAATCGAACTCGGAGTCTATGCCCGGTTCGTAGCGCTGACCGCTACCGCCATCACCGCCACCTCCACTACGACCATCACCACCACCACCACCGCCGCCGTCACCACCGCCACCACCACCACCACCGCCACCACCACCGCCACCACCGCCACCACCACCACCGCCACCACCACCGCCACCACCACCACCGCCACCGCCACCACCACCGCCACCACCGCCACCGCGTGTCACTCCGTGTCACTCTATCACTGTACCGCTCAGCCTCTAGAAAGTAGTCGACCACTCAGATGACTGCGTTGTAACAGAGTGAACGTTTCGTGTTATAACAGAGTGATCGTTCCACGTTATAACAGAGTGCTTGTTCCACGTTATAACAGAGTGCTTGTTCCACGTTATAACAGAGTGAATGTTCCACGTTGTAACAGGGTGAATGTTCCACGTTATAACAGAGTGCTTGTTCCACGTTATAACAGAGTGCTTGTTCCACGTTATAACAGAGTGCTTGTTCCACGTTGTAACAGAGTGAACGTTCCACGTTATAACAGAGTGAACGTTCCACGTTGTAACAGAGTGAATGTTCCACGTTGTAACAGGATGAATGTTCCACGTTGTAACAGAGTGAATGTTCCACGTTATAACAGAGTGATCGTTCCACGTTGTAACAGAGTGAACGTTCCACGTTATAACAGAGTGAACGTTCCACGTTGTAACAGAGTGAATGTTCCACGTTGTAACAGGGTGAATGTTCCACGTTGTAACAGAGTGAATGTTCCACGTTATAACAGAGTGATCGTTCCACGTTGTAACAGAGTGAACGTTCCACGTTATAACAGAGTGAACGTTCCACGTTGTAACAGAGTGAATGTTCCACGTTGTAACAGGGTGAATGTTCCACGTTGTAACAGAGTGAATGTTCCACGTTGTAACAGAGTGAACGTTCCACGTTATAACAGAGTGCTTGTTCCACGTTATAACAGGCTGAATGTTCCACGTTGTAACAGAGTAAACGTTCCACGTTGTAACAAAATGAATGTTCCACGTTATAACAGAGTGCTTGTTCCACGTTATAACAGGCTGAATGTTCCACGTTGTAACAGAATGAATGTTCCACGTTATAACATGGTGAATGTTCCACGTTGTAACAGAATGAATGTTCCACGTTATAACAGGGTGAATGTTTCGTGTTATAACAGGGTGAATGTTCCACGTTGTAACGGGACAGGCGCCGCGCGCGTCCGCGAGGAACTCGCCGCCCCTCGCGGGCGAATTGATTTATCTTCTTAGACATTGATCGTGAACTCGCATTAAATGAGAGAGTAATGAATGAGCCCAGTGGTATGTATCGCCGTAATGTATACTACGCCTTTAAATAATGCACGGTCATATCGGTTAGCGGAGTGGTGATGTTAAATGATACTTCCTTCGTGAAATATGCGAAGATCCTTCTCATCCAAACTTTATTCTTCAACTATGTTAACCTCTTTGTATTTTTGTATTTTTTTATTATATCTTAAAGTTATTTATATTCGATATTTATTCAATTTTATATACTTCAGCCCCTTGGTGTTAGTTAGACTTTTAACCCTTATTATTACAGTAAGACTTGTTTAAAACTTATTTAAGATTTTAGATTCCTACATGTTGAATGAATGCACCATCCTGCCAAAGTAAATTCCGTGTCGGTGTGAACTTTCATGGCGAATAAAACCCTTTCTGATTCTGATTTGCAAATCATCATCATCATCATCAGCGGCAGCAGCAGCAGCCGATCCACCGCTGGATGACACCACGCTGCTGTTTGACCATACTTCGCCACTCTGGTCGCGTGCAGTTTGGCTGAAGGCTCAATGAATGTGTAACTTTTGGGCCAAAAGAACGGACGACGTGGCAACGCTGGACTAACGTTGAGCGAACGTTGGGACAACAGACCAAGGTTGTACTAACGTTGAGCGAACGTTGGGACAACAGACCAAGGTTGTACTAACGTTGAGCGAACGTTGGGACAACAGACCAAGGTTGTACTAACGTTGAGCGAACGTTGGGACAACAGACCAAGGTTGTACTAACGTTGAGCGAACGTTGGGACAACAGACCAAGGTTGTACTAACGTTGAGCGAACGTTGGGACAACAGACCAAGGTTGTACTAACGTTGAGAAAACGTTGGGGCAACGTTGCATGTTCACTAGGACAGTGGGGAGATCCAGAGAGATCACTGAGATCTGGGTAGAAATCATCGCCACTGGGGAGACAAAGGCGGCCGGGCGTGGTGCTGGCCACCCACCCCCTCGTGTACCGTGCTGGCCTTCATAGGTGCTCGCTAACAGCACTTGCCCCTACAGTCTGTTGAGGCTATATGGGGGATCTTTTTTGTGTCTGTGTGTAGTCTGTGTGTGTGTGGTTAGTGTGTGTGTGTAGTCTGTGTGTGTGTGGTCTGTGTGTGTGTCTGTCTGTGTGTGTGCCTCAAGGTGCACATGGCCTGGCACAAGCGTCGTGGTGACGTCACCGCCACTTAGTGGCGAATGGCGGTTGTTGTTGTTGTTTGTGTGTCTATGTCTGTTTGTGTGTCTGTGTGTGTGTGGTCTGTGTGTGTGTCTGTGTGTGTGTGTGGTCTCCCCAGAGACCCTGGCTGACAGAGGAGGTGTTCAGGATGGTTGAGAAAAAGCGACAGGCCCACTGTCATCGGCTACAGAATCCCACGTCAGAGAATGAGGAGGCTTACCGCAGCCTTCGTTCGGAGGTTCGGAGAGCCGTGAGGCGCTGCAAGGATGGGTGGTGGTCGCGGGTTGCTGAGGAGATGGAGTCTGCCTCAGTGGCCCGCGATCACAAATCTCTATTTAACTCCATCAAAAAAGTAACCTGCAGCGCCACACCTATTACCATCGTTAGGGGGAAAAACGGTGATGCAATCTCCGACCCCCAGGAAAAGGTTTGCAGATTTGCTGAGCATTTCTGTGAGGTCCTGGGGGATTGAAAATCCCTCAGCCAGGAAAACATCGTGGCACAAAGTGAGGATGACCCTGCTGAGGCTGCGGTGCCTCATATTTGAAGAAGTCACCCCCTGTGAGTGGCTGGCTGAGGTGCCATCTGTTGAGGAAGTACTGAGGGCGATCCTGAGTCTGAGACCAGGAAAGGCAGCGGGCAGAGATGATCTCCCTAGCGAAATGCTGAGGGAGGGTGGAGTTTGTGCACAGACTGCCCTATATGACATCATAACAACAGTCTGGACCACTGGACGGGTTCCACAGGATTGGAAGGATGCCCTAGTGGTCCCCCTCTTTAACAAGGGGGACCGCACAGACTGTAACAACTACAGGGGCATCTCACTCCTCAGTGTGCCGGGAAAGGTCCTGGCAAGGATTATTCAACATCGCCTTGCCAGGCACGCTGAGGAGAGGCTTGCGGAGCCCCAATGCGGTTTCAGGAAAGGGCGGTCCTGCACAGATGCCATATTTTCTGTCCATCTGCTACAGCAGAGGTGTAGGGAATTCCAGCAAGACCTACATCTCTGCATTATTCACCTGGTCAAGGCCTATGATACCATCAATAGGCCTGGGCTCTGGGTTGTTCTTCGTGCTTTTGGAGTACCTGACCCTCTGCTCACGATCATTAAGGACCTTCATGATAGTGAGCGGGCCCGGGTAAAACTACGTGGCCGGGAGTCCGAACCTTTCCCTGTGCACCTTGGGGTGCGACAGGGATGTCCTCTGGCTCCCACATTATTTAACATCTATTTTGACCACGTAGTTCGTGAAGCCTTCAGTAGCTGTACCGGAGGAATTGCCATCTGGTACAGATACAATGGGAGGCTGATCGATGCTCGGGTGCGGTCAAGGGATGGCTCCCGATTGCTCAACCACGTTATGTATGCCGATGATTTGGTAATAGCTGCTCATTCAGAGGAGGAGTTGGAGACGCTACTGCTGAGACTGGAGCGTGCCACTAAGAGATGGGGCCTTACCATCAGCCCCACCAAAACTAAGCACCTGCCTGGGTATTTTGTACCATCGGACACTCCACCCCCACAACTCCCAATCGGTGATGGGGCAGTTGTGGAGAGAGTGGAGAGTTTCCCATACCTGGGCAGTGTGCTTATGATCGGCTCCAGTTTAACAGCAGAGGTCTCACTCCGAATCAGTCGAGCGGCAATATCTTTTCATCGGTTGCGTAACGCTGTGTGGAAGCTACCTGGTCTGTCGCTCCGCACTAAGCTTCAGGTCTTCTCGGCCACGGTCATTCCCTCCCTTCTCTACGCTTGCGAAACGTGGACCCCCTTAATGGAATATCTTCGCCGGTGAGAAGCATTTAGGCTGACCTGCCTACGATCCATCATGGGTTTAACCAGACTGGATTGTGTGAGGAGCTCACAAATCCTTAAAAGATCTGGGCAAGGTCCCATCGGTGAGCTCCTCCGGCGGGCAAGGCTGCGATGGCTGGGTCATGTAGCCCGCATGCCCAGCCACTGCATGCCGAAGCAGCTTTTGTTCGGCCGGATCGAGGGGGCTAAGCGGGCGCGGCACGGGCTAGAGAGGAGATGGAGTGATGTGGTACAGGAGGACGTGGAGCTGAGTGGACTTGCCGATGACTGGTACCAGCGGTGTCAAGATCGGCCTCTGTGGAGGAGGCTCGTGAAGGACGCTACTGGGCAGTTGGACGTAGTCTCCCTCCAACAACAACGGAGAGCGGAGGAGCAACGCTCACAACAACGAGCGGAGCGCCAGGTGGCTAAAGCACAGCAGGTTGGCACAGTAGGGGGCACAGGTGGTGCATCAGCCAGTCATCTCAGTCAGTCGACCCGTGGCACCTGGGTCTGCCCCGTGACCTCCTGCCAGCGGGCGTTCGACACTTCACGTGGCCTCAGGGTGCACATAGCCTGGCACAAGCGTCGTGGTGACGTCACTGCCACTTAGTGGCGAATGGCGGTTGTTGTTGTATGTGTGTGTCTGTGTGTCTGTGTGGAGCGATAGTGTAGCGGTTAGTGCTACGCTGCGCTATGAACCTGGCGACCCGGGTTCGATTCCCGCTCACTGTCAACACCAGTGACGATTATCTGAACCGGTCCCGGGCCTCCCCTAGGTCGACTCAACCTCAAATGAGTACCTGGTGCGATGTGTAAACATTGCCACTAGGGAGACAAAGGCGGTCGGGCGTGGTGCTGGCCACCCACCCCCTCGTGTACCGTTCCGGCCTTCATAGGTGCTCGCTAACAGCACTTGCCCCTACAGTCTGTTAAGGCTATATGGGGGATCTTTGTGTGTGTGTGTGTGTACAGGGAGGCGTGTGTATTTCATAGCGGACAGACACGAGGACAGACAAATGAACGGCGATAGTGGAAATCAATGTCGCGGGCAGCGTTACCCGTCGCCCCGACTCCGCCAATGCCCCGGCTACTTCCAAGCGGTGAATTTCTGCATCCATAATTTATGGGCCGCTCACGCAAACAGGCAAAGCTCCCCCAGGTAGCCGCGGAGGGTGCCGTGGGCAGGGAGTCACCGCGGGGGGCGGGGGGGGGGCGAAGAGCTTCAGAGATTCTCGGATTTATCCTCCTGTGTAAACTATAATAATGATGATGACATTGATACATGCACCGATTCTCATCAAGAATCTCAAAGCGCTGGGCAGGACACAGCAGCAGCAGACACTCGGCACGAGGTATAAGTAAAATTATGAATATAAGTTCTGTTATAAATACATTTTTACAAAGGACGTCCACAAGACAAAGGTCCCCCGTGTAGCCTGTGACTGACTGTAGGGGCAAGTGCTGTCGGCGAGTAGCAGCAGCAGCTATGAAAGCTACCGGCACTGTGGCACACGAGGAGGTGGGTGGCCAGCACCACGCCCGGCCGCCTTTGTCTCCCCAGTGGCGATGTTCACTGCACACCGCACCAGGTAACTCATTTGAGGCTGAGTCGACCTAGGGGAGGCCCAGGACCGCCACGGATCCCACACGGAGACTCATTGTAGCCTGGCGCTGCCCTCTAATGGACGAGTCGAGAACTTGGTAAGAAAATTTCCTCTAACACAGGGGGGTCGCTCACGGTTGGATCGCGTAAATAGAAATTGTTGTGCCGGTAAACCCGCCACCACCCGACGCAGACAATGCAAAACAGAGTTGTCACGTGAACAGAAACGCGGCCCAATTCGTCACCAGGACAGCGCATCGATTGTGTTTGTTGGAGAGTTAGGCCACAACATTTACAGACATTTACTATGAACCAGTTGTGTGTTGGAGAGCCAGGCCACAACATTTATAGACATTTATTATGCACCAGTCGTGTGTTGGAGAGCCAGGCCACAACATTTACAGACATTTACTATGACCCAGTTGTGTGTTCGAGAGTCACGCCACAACATTTACAGACATTTACTATGCACCAGTGGTGTGTTGGAGAGCCAGGCCACAACATTTACAGACATTTACTATGCACCAGTTGTGTGTTGGAGAGTCAGGCCACAACATTTACAGACATTTACTATGCACCAGTCGTGTGTTGGAGAGCCAGGCCACAACATTTACACACATTTATTATGCACCAGTTGTGTGGTGGAGAGCCAGGCCACAACATTTACAGACATTTACTATGCACCAGTTGTGTGTTGGAGAGTTAGGCCACAACATTTACAGACATTTACTATGCACCAGTTGTGTGTTGGAGAGGCAGGCCACAACATTTACAGACATTTACTATGCACCAGTTGTGTGTGGCAGAGGCTGGCCACAACATTTACACACATTTATTATGCACCAGTTGTGTGGTGGAGAGTCAGGCCACAACATTTATTGACATTTACTATGCACCAGTTGTGTGTTGCAGAGGCTGGCCACAACATTTACACACATTTATTATGCACCAGTTGTGTGTTGCAGAGGCTGGCCACAACATTTACAGACATTTACTATGCACCAGTTGTGTGTTCGAGAGTCAGGCCACAACATTTACAGACATTTACTATGCACCAGTTGTGTGTTGGAGAGTTAGGCCACAACATTTACAGACATTTACCATGCACCAGTGGTGTGTTGGAGAGCTAGGCCACAACATTTACAGACATTTACTATGCACCAGTTGTGTGTTGCAGAGGTTGGCCACAACATTTACAGACATTTACTATGAACCAGTTGTGTGTCGGAGAGTCAGGCCACAACATTTACAGACATTTACTATGCACCAGTTGTGTGTCGGAGAGTCAGGCCACAACATTTCCCGACATTTACTATGCACCAGTCGTGTGTTGGAGAGTCAGGCCACAACATTTGCAGACATTTACTATGCACCAGTTGTGTGTTGGAGAGTCAGGCCACAACATTTACAGACATTTACTATGCACCAGTTGTGTGTTGCAGAGTCAGGCCACAACATTTACAGACATTTACTATGCACCAGTGGTGTGTTGGAGAGCCAGGCCACAACATTTACAGACATTTACTATGCACCAGTTGTGTGTTGGAGAGTCAGGCCACAACATTTACAAACATTTACTATGCGCCAGTTGTGTGTTGCAGAGTCAAGCCACAACATTTACAGACATTTACTATGCACCAGTTGTGTGTTGCAGAGGTTGGCCACAACATTTACAGACATTTACTATGAACCAGTTGTGTGTCGGAGAGTCAGGCCACAACATTTACAGACATTTACTATGCACCAGTTGTGTGTCGGAGAGTCAGGCCACAACATTTCCCGACATTTACTATGCACCAGTCGTGTGTTGGAGAGTCAGGCCACAACATTTACAGACATTTACTATGCACCAGTTGTGTGTTGGAGAGTCAGGCCACAACATTTACAGACATTTACTATGCACCAGTTGTGTGTTGCAGAGTCAGGCCACAACATTTACAGACATTTACTATGCACCAGTGGTGTGTTGGAGAGCCAGGCCACAACATTTACAGACATTTACTATGCACCAGTTGTGTATTGGAGAGATAGGCCACAACATTTACAAACATTTACTATGCGCCAGTTGTGTGTTGCAGAGTCATGCCACAACATTTGCAGACATTTACTATGCACCAGTGGTGTGTTGGAGAGTCAGGCCACAACATTTACAGACATTTACTATGCACCAGTTGCGTGTCGGAGAGCCAGGCCACAACATTTACAGACATTTACTATGCACCAGTTGTGTGTTGCAGAGGCTGGCCACAACATTTACAGACATTTACTATGAACCAGTGGTGTTTCATTGTTTCCCTTCTACGTGACTTTATAGATGTAGAGGTAGCCTGCATTGCCCCTGGGTATCAAAGGGGCAGTGCAGCGTTACCTCTGGGTGCATAACGGGTGGGGTCAGACGAGGTGAAGTGGCTCGCAGCCACAGTTTGTGGAGAACCAATCAGATAGTTCCACGTGGGAATGTGGGATTGGTTACACCTGGCCACAAACGGGTATAAGAAGGGTGACCGCGCAGAGCACGGCGGGGAGTTCTCTCCCTACACGAAGACCGAAGCCCGGGCTGAAGATAGCCAGGACCCTGGACCCAGCCTTCCAGCCCTTCTGAGGGCTAAGGCTCGGCGTATCCAGTGGTCAAGACCCGCCCGGCCAGCGGTGGGTCAGATAGCCTCCCCTAGGTCCCAGCTGGAGGACTCTGGGATAGAGGTAGATGTGTAAGTCCCGTCAAGATGAGAGGCTGTACCTCCTTAGGCTGGGATAGCGGTGGACGTGTAAGTCCCACCAAGATAGGAGGTTGTACTTCATAGCGGTAGACGTGTAAGTCCCACCAAGATAGGAGGCTGTACCTCCTTAGGCTAGGGTAGCGGTGGACGTGTAAGTCCCACCAAGATAGGAGGCTGTACCTCCTTAGGCTGGGATAGCGGTAGACGTGTAAGTCCCGCCGAGATAGGAGGCTGTACCTCCTTAGGCTAGGGTAGCGGTAGACGTGTAAGTCCCGCCGAGATAGGAGACTGTACCTCCTTAGGCTGGGATAGCGGTAGACGTGTAAGTCCCCACAAGATAGGAGACTGTACCTCCTTAGGCTAGGGTAGCGGTGGACGTGTAAGTTCCACCAAGATAGGAGGTTGTACCTCATAGCGGTAGACGTGTAAGTCCCGTCAAGATAGGAGACTGTACCTCCTTAGGTATCAAGGAGACCTGTGTGTAGGTTACGCTGAGTCCGGAGGCTGCACCTCCTTAGGGTATCGGGTGAGGGGACCGTATACCCCTCTGTGTGTTAAGGACTGTGTGGGAAAGGAATTACAATAAACAGAGTGTCCCTCAATAAATGTATTCGTCTTCATAAACACAACACATGTGTACACACACTTATAGACACACCATATATAGTGCATGCCTGTGTATACACACTTACAGACTCACCCATATATAGTGCATGCATGTGTACACACACTTACAGACTCACCATGTATAGTGCATGCATGTGTATACACACTTACAGACTCACCATGTATAGTGCATGCCTGTGTACACACACTTACAGACACCATATATAGTGCATGCATGTGTACACACACTTACAGACTCACCATATATAGTGCATGCATGTGTACACACACTTAAGACTCACCCATATATAGTGCATGCATGTGTATACACACTTACAGACTCACCATATATAGTGCATGCATGTGTATACACACTTACAGACTCACCATGTATAGTGCATGCATGTGTACACACACTTACAGACTCACCATATATAGTGCATGCATGTGTACACACTTACAGACTCACCATATATAGTGCATGCATGTGTACACACACTTACAGACTCACCGTGTATAGTGCATGCCTGTGTATACACACTAGACTCACCCATATATAGTGCATGCATGTGTACACACACTTACAGACTCACCCATATATAGTGCATGCATGTGTATACACACTTACAGACTCACCATATATAGTGCATGCATGTGTACACACACTTACAGACTCACCATGTATAGTGCATGCATGTGTATACACACTTACAGACTCACCATATATAGTGTATGCATGTGTACACACACTTACAGACTCACCATATATAGTGCATGCCTGTGTACACACACTTAAGACTCACCCATATATAGTGCATGCATGTGTACACACACTTACAGACTCACCATATATAGTGCATGCATGTGTACACACACTTACAGACTCACCATGTATAGTGCATGCCTGTGTATACACACTTACAGACTCACCCATATATAGTGTATGCATGTGTACACACACTTACAGACTCACCATATATAGTGCATGCATGTGTACACACACTTACAGACTCACCATATATATAGTGCATGCATGTGTACACACACTTACAGACTCACCATATATATAGTGCATGCATGTGTACACACTTACTAGACTCACCATATATAGTGCATGCCTGTGTACACACACTTACAGACTCACCATATATATAGTGCATGCATGTGTACACACACTTACAGACTCACCATGTATAGTGCATGCATGTCTATAAATCCCTCATCTCTGCCATTACATACAATTAAACAAGAAATGGTAAAAAATAAAAAAAACACATCAATGCAATACAATACAACTCTTAGACATTATTGTACAAAATAAATCAAACGTTCATGCTAAGTGTTCGTGAATTTTTTTCATATTTTAGGCAGGAAATTCGCTTTCAAATTTAGATTTATTTATTTTTTCTGGTGGGGGACCCCCAGACCCCCAGGAAGATTTGGTCCCCCCCAATGTTGACTCCATGGCTACGGCGTTGATATAAACACAGCGGTAGCAGCAGCGGTAGCGGCAGCAGTAGCGGCAGCAGCAGCGGTAGCAGTAGCAGCGGTAGTAGCAGTAGTAGCAGCGGCAGCGGTAGCAGTAGCAGCGGTAGTAGCAGTAGCAGCGGTAGTAGCAGTAGTAGTAGCAGCAGCAGCGGTAGCAGTAGCAGCGGTAGTAGCAGTAGCAGCAATAGTAGCGGTAGCAGCAGCGGCAGCAGTAGTAGCGGTAGCAGCAGCGGCAGCAGTAATAGCGGTAGCAGCAGTAGTAGTAGCAGCAGTAGTAGTAGTAGCAGCGGTAGCAGCAGCAGTAGCAGCAGTAGTAGTAGCGGTAGCTTCAGAGGCAGTGCCCGCTTCTGGGATCTTCACGCACACAGAGAGAGACCCCCCCCCTGGCCCCTGATGCTGCTGCTGCTGCTGAGCCAAGATGATTTGAGACCCTTCTCAATATGCATAGCTCGGCACAAATATAAATAAATATATACACGTTTAATATACGTCTTTTCTTATTATTTTACATACACACACATACACACACACGTACACACACACATACACACACATACACATACACACACATATACACACATACACACATGTACACAAACACACACATACATATATACACACACACATACACACACACATACACACACATACACACACACATACACACACGCACACATACATATACACACATACACACATATACACACATATACACACACACATGCACACACACGCACACATACATATACACACATACACACACACATACACACACACATACACACATACACACACATACACACACACGCACACATATATGTATAGACGTTAATGTTGTACTCTGGCTTTTTCGGTAAAGTCACGTATGTAGAAATACAATAAAATTATATTAAAACAAAACATTCACGACGTTTCGATCACAACGCAAGCGATCTTCATCAGGTGTCAAGAACAAATCACGGAGGTAAATACAAACAAAAAGATGAGAGACGAGAATTCAACAAAGCTGAAAAAAATTACGTGAAGCACATCCAGTCAGGCCAACAACACAGTTAGACACTTCCTGGCGGACCACGAATTTCAGAAGAGTGTTAAATTTCGTGTTCAACCTTTGAATTGCACATACCAGCATAGATAGAATGAAAAATACGAGGTACACGGTCAGTAGAAATACATATACAAGTCCACGAAGAGGTAAGGAGGGAGGAAAGACGGACAGGGAGGCAGAGAGAGGGGGGGGGGATGAACGCTCGTTCAGCAGAGGAACTTAGTGGTTACTTTGTCGGTAGGCAGCCCTGGTAAATACTGGGGGCACCACGGTGGCTAGGAGATGTTGACTACCTCGCCTGGTAGGCAGGAGGTCGTGGGTTCGATGCCGACCCTGACGATGCCTGCTGCTGCTGCATATTTGGAGTCTGTGCGTGTCTCTCTCATCATCATCACGGTGGCTATGAGGTGTTGACTACCTCGCCTGGTACACAGGAGGTCGTGGGTTCAATCGCGACTCTGACGATGCCTGCTGCTGCTGTATATTTGGAGTCTGCGTCTCTCTCATCATCATCATCACGGTGGCTAGGAGATGTTAACTACCTCGCCTGGTAGGCAGGAGGTCGTGGGTTCAATCCCGACCCTGACGGTGCCTGCTGCTGCTGTATATTTGGAGTCTGTGCGTGCCTCTCTCTCATCATCATCACGGTGGCTATGAGATGTTCACTACCTCGCCTGGTGTGCAGGAGGTCGTGGGTTCGATCCCGACCCTGACGGTGCCTGCTGCTGTTGTATATTTGGAGTCTGTGCGTGCCTCTCTCTCATCATCATCACGGTGGCTATGAGATGTGAACTACCTCGCCTGGTATACAGGAGGTCGTGGGTTCGATGCCGACCCTGACGCTTGCTGCTGTATATTTGGAGTCTGTGTGTCTCTCATCATCACCACCACGGTGGCTATGAGATGTTAACTACCTCGCCTGATAGGCAGGAGGTCGTGGGTTCAACCCTGACGCCTCCTGGCCACGGCGGCGTCCTTCAATATCCCGGGGCGCCATTCTCGGGCGTCGATCATCGCCCTCCGTGGCCGGAGCGCGCTCAGAACCGCAAACAAAAAAACGACGACTTCGATTGTGATCAGAGACAGCAGCAGCAGCAGTGCCCTCTACCGGCACGGAGACGCAGAGATGCACACAGACTTGCGTAGAGACTCACACACAGACTCACACAGTGACACACTCACATAGAGACTCACATAGAGACACACATAGACATACACACAGAGACATAGAGACACACATAGTGACACACATAGAGACACACATAGTGACACACATAGTGACTCACATAGTGACACACATAGAGCCTCACACAGTGACACAGACTCACGTAGAGACTCACAGAGACACACATAGTGACACACATAGTGACACACAGACTCACGTAGAGACTCACACAGTGACACAAAGATAAAGATCCCCCATATAGCCTTAACAGAGACAGAAGCAGCAGTGCCCTCTACCGGCACGGAGACGCAGAGATGCACACAGACTTGCGTAGAGACACACATAGAGACTCACATAGAGACTCACACAGTGACGCACTCACATAGAGACTCACATAGAGACACAGGTAGAGACACACAGACTCACATAGAGACACACAGAGACACACAGACTCACGTAGAGACACATAGAGACGCATACAGACACACAGACTCGCACATAGACTTGCACATAGACACGTAGAGATATACACGGACTCACATAGAGACACATACTCACACAGAGACCCATGGACTCACACAGATACCCAAAGACAGACACAGAGACCCACAGACTCACAAAGAGACCGACAGACTCACACAAATACCCATAGACTCACACAGAGACCCACAGACTCACACAGAGACCCACAGACTCACACAGAGACCCGTAGACTCACACAGAGACCCACAGACTGACACAGAGACCCACAGACTCACACAGAGACCCACAGACTCACCACAGAGACCCACAGACTCACACAGAGACCCACAGACTCACACAGAGACCCACAGACTCACAAAGAAACCCACAGACTCACACAGAGACCCACAGACTCACACAGAGACCCACAGACTCACAGAGAGACCCACAGACTCACACAGAGACCCACAGACTCACAGAGAGACCCACAGACTCACACAGAGACCCACAGACTCACACAGAGACCTACAGACTCACACAGAGACCCACAGACTCACACAGAGACCCACAGACTCACACAGAGACCCACAGACTCACACAGAGACCCACAGACTCACAGAGAGACCCACAGACTCACACAGAGACCCACAGACTCACACAGAGACCTACAGACTCACACAGAGACCCATAGACTCACACAGAGACCCACAGACTCACACAGAGACCCACAGACTCACAGAGAGACCCACAGACTCACACAGAGACCCACAGACTCACACAGAGACCTACAGACTCACACAGAGACCCACAGACTCACACAGAGACCCACAGACTCACCACAGAGACCCACAGACTCACCACAGAGACCCACAGACTCACACAGAGACCCACAGACTCACAGGCCCGCTGGGTGTGGAGCGTAGTGCGCTAACCTCTGCACCACCACTCCCCACAGAACAAACACAGAGTGCCGGGGCACACGAGGGGGTGGGTGGCCAGCACCACACCCGGCCGCCTTTGTATCCCCACTGGCGATGTTTTACACATCGCACCGGGTTCTTATTGAGTCGACCTAGGGGAGACCCAGGACCGGTTCAGATAATCGCCACCCTAACCGCGGCGCCACCGCTCCTCCCCCCCCCCCCCCCCCTTGAGACGTTCCCGCGGTAATTGCCCACCCGTGTCGGTGCCGCCTAATGAGCTGTCAGTCAAAGCGGTTGCCCCGGCAACTAACTGGGACGACCATCAACACGCGAGTGGCCGCACGGGAAGCCCCTCCCCCAGTGGCACTTGACTCCTCCCCCAGTGGCACTTGACTCCTCCCCCCCTGCAGCAGCTGATGCGGAGAGCACGAGGCGATCCGTTATTTAACCAGGCGAGACCCATTCACACTCACACACTCATTCACACACTCATTCACA
The DNA here is from genome assembly GCF_048934315.1 of Petromyzon marinus. NCBI lineage: Eukaryota > Metazoa > Chordata > Hyperoartia > Petromyzontiformes > Petromyzontidae > Petromyzon > Petromyzon marinus. The sequence goes on along the minus strand of NC_133740.1, from coordinate 11,272,987 downwards.
CACTCACTCACACACTCACTCACACACTCACTCACACACTCATTCACACACTCATTCACACCCACACACTCATTTACACACTCATTCACACACTCATTCACACACTCATTCACACCCACACACTCATTCACACACTCATTCACACACTCATTCACACACTCATTCACATCCACACACTCATTCACACACTCATTCACACACACACTCATTCACACACTCATTCACACTCATTCACATTCACACACTCATTCACACACTCATTCACATCCACACACTCATTCACACACTCATTCACACACTCATTCACACACTCATTCACATCCACACACTCATTCACGCACTCATTCACACACTCATTCACACACTCATTCACACACTCATTCACACACTCATTCACATCCACACACTCATTCACACACTCATTCACACACTCATTCACACACTCATTCACATTCACACACTCATTCACACACTCATTCACACACTCATTCACAAACCCATTCACATTCACACACTCATCCACACACTCATTCACATTCACACACTCATTCACACACTCATTCACACACTCATTCACATCCACACACTCATTCACACACTCATTCACACACTCATTCACACACTCATTCACATCCACACACTCATTCACACACTCATTCACATTCACACACTCAATCACATTCACACACTCATTCACACACTCATTCACACACTCATTCACATTCACACACTCATTCACATTCACACACTCATTCACATCCACACATTCATTCACACACTCATTCACATTCACACACTCATTCACACACTCATTCACACACTCATTCACATTCACACACTCATTCACACACTCATTCACATCCACACACTCATTCACACACTCATTCACATCCACACACTCATCCACACACTCATTCACACACTCATTCACACACTCATTCACATTCACACACTCATTCACATCCACACACTCACATTCACACACTCATTCACACACTCATTCACATCCACACACTCATTCACATACTCATTCAACAACAACCGCCATTCGCCACTTATGGCGGTGACGTCACCACGACGCTTGTGCCAGGCTATGTGCACCCTGAGGCCACGTGAAGTGTCGAACGCCCGCTGGCAGGAGGTCACGGGGCAGACCCAGGTGCCACGGGTCGACTGACTGAGATGACTGGCTGATGCACCACCTGTGCCCCCTACTGTGCCAACCTGCTGTGCTTTAGCCACCCGGCGCTCCGCTCGTTGTTATGAGCGTCGCTCCTCCGCCCTCCGTTGTTGTTGGAGGGCGACTGCCTCCAACTGCCCAGTAGCATCCTTCACGAGCCTCCTCCACAGAGGCCGATCTTGACACCGCTGGTACCAGTCATCGGCAAGTCCACTCAGCTCCACGTCCTCCTGTACCACATCACTGTTGCTGGCGGGCCTCCAACTGCCCAGCAGCCTGAAAGGTGCACCTAACCTGGCACTGCCCGGGTAGCGTCCTTCACGAGCCTCCTCCTCCACAGAGGCCGATATTGACAGGGCTGGCACCACCTGCAATGGGCAAGTTCACTCTTGCTCCACATCCTCCTCCTGAACCGCATCAGTAAGCCTCCTCCTTCTCCCACGTGGGGTGCTGTCGACGGTGGGAGTGGTGGCCCTGTCGCTTTCTCTCAGCTCGCTGGAACACCTCCTCTGTCAGCCAGGGTCTCTGGGGAGGTCTGGACGAGGTTACCCAATGCCACTCATGGCATCCAGCTGCATGATTTTCAGTCCTGAAACTCACCCAAACCCAGCTGCAAGCGACGATGACATTCTCACTCGGCGACTAAAGGTTTGAACGGGGTCCTGGATGTCCACCCACCACCGCAGTGGGAGAATGGCAGGGGCCTCTTACAGATGACAAGCCGATGGTCAGTGGGCAGGTCATCTCCACGGTAGGTCCTGGTGTCAAGGACATAGGCTCGTATCCACTGTTCCGTCACTATGCAGTCCAGCAGATGTTCTTGCTTGGACCCGGCGTGCATCCACGATGTCGTGTAGATGATGCGCCTATGCCGGAACGGCGTGGTGGTGACTACAAGCCCATGGGCTGCACAGAAGTCCAGCAGACTCCTCCTATCGTCATTTTATTATTGAGATAATCTGGCTCATGCCTTCCAATTACTCTGGTACAGGTGCCTGCGTCATGACCCACTCACTCACCCACTCACTCACCCACTCACTCGTCCACTCACTCACTCACCCACAAACTCACCCACTCACTCACCCACTCAACAACAACAACCGCCATTCGCTACTAAGTGGCGGTGACGTCACCACGACGCTTGTGCCAGGCTATGTGCACCCTGAGGCCACGTGAAGTGTCGAACGCCCGCTGGCAGGAGGTCACGGGGCAGACCCAGGTGCCACGGGTCGACTGACTGAGATGACCGGCTGGTGCACCACCTGTGACCCCTACTGTGCCAACCTGCTGTGCTTTAGCCACCCGGCGCTCCGCTCGTTGTTGTGAGCGTCGCTCCTCCGCCCTCCGTTGTTGTTGGAGGGCGACTGCCTCCAACTGCCCAATAGCGTCCTTCACGAGCCTCCTCCACAGAGGCCGATCTTGACACCGCTGGTACCAGTCATCGCAAGCCCACTCAGCTCCACGTCCTCCTGTACCACATCACTCCATTTCTTCTCTAGCCCGTTCCGCGCCCGTTTAGCCCCCTCGATCCGGCCGAACAAAAGCTATTTCGGCATGTGGTGGCTGGGCATGCGGGCTACATGACCCAGCCAACGCAGCCTTGCCTGCCGGAGGAGCTCACCGATGGGACCTTGGCCAGATCTTTCAAGGATTTGTGAGCTCCTCACACAATACAGCCTGGTCAAATCCAGGATGGATCGTAGGCAGGCCAGCCTAAATGTTTCCAACCGGCGAAGATGTTCCATTAAGGGGGTCCACGTTTCGCAAGCGTAGAGAAGGGAGGGGATGACCTTGGCCGAGAAGACCTGAAGCTTAGTACGGATCGACAGACCAGGTAGCTTCCACACAGCGTTACGCAACCGATGAAAAGATATTGCCGCTCGACTGATTCGGAGTGAGACCTCTGCTGTTAAACTGGAGCCGGTCACTCACCAACGCACTCACACACTCACCCACTCACTCACCCACACACTCACCCACTCACTCACCCACACACTCACACACTCACCCACTCACTCACCCACACACCCACACACTCACCCACTCACTCACCCACACACTCACCCACCACACACCCACTCACACACCCACCCACACACTCACCCACCCACACACCCACCCACTCACCCACTCACACACACTCACTCACACACTCACTCACACACTCACCCACACACTCACCCACACATTCACCCACACACTCACCCACACACTCACACACACACCCACTCACACACTCACCCACACACACACCCACTCACTCACCCACACACTCACTCACACACTCACTCACTCACCCACACACTCACCCACTCACTCACACACTCACTCACCCACACACTCACCCACACACTCACCCACTCACACACCCACACACCCACTCACACACTCACTCACCCACACACTCACCCACTCACTCACACACTCACCCACACACACACTCACTCACTCACACTCACCCACACACCCACCCACACACTCACCCACACACCACAACACTCACTCACCCACCCACACACTAACCCACTCACACACACACTCACCCACACTCACACACTCACCCACCCACACACACATTCACCCACCCACACACTCACCCACACACCCACCCACACACTCACTCACCCACCCACATACTTACCCACTCACACACCCACACACTCACCCACCCACACACTCACTCACCCACCCACCCACACACTCACCCACTCACACATCCACCCACCCACACACCCACCCACACACTCACCCACTCACACACCCACACACACCCACACATTCACCCACTCACACACACTCACTCACACACCCACCTACACACTCACCCACACACTCACCCACACACTCACCCACTCACACACACTCACTCACACACCCACCCACACACTCACTCACACACTCACCCACTCACTCACCCACACACTCACCCACACACCCACCCACTCACTCACCCACACACTCACCCACACACCCACCCACACACTCACCCACACACTCACCCACTCACACACTCACCCACTCACACACACACTCACCCACACACTCACACACCCACACACCCACTCACACACTCACTCACCCACACACTCACCCACTCACTCACACACTCACCCACACACTCACTCACTCACACTCACCCACACACCCACCCACACACTCACCCACACACCACAACACTCACTCACCCACCCACACACTAACCCACTCACACACACACTCACCCACACTCACACACTCACCCACCCACACACACATTCACCCACCCACACACTCACCCACACACCCACCCACACACTCACTCACCCACCCACATACTTACCCACTCACACACCCACACACTCACCCACCCACACACTCACTCACCCACACACTCACCCACCCACCCACACACTCACCCACCCACCCACACACTC
>NC_133740.1:11220894-11263394 GCF_048934315.1 Petromyzon marinus | reverse complement strand
CACACACACACACTGACTCACACACACACCGACTCACACACACATACTGACTCACACACATACTGACTCACACACACACACTGACTCACTCACACACACAGATTCACCCTGACTCACACATTAACTCACACACACACTGACTCACTCACACACACACACTGACTCACACACCGACTCACACACACACCGACTCACACACACACACCGACTCAAACACACACCGACTCTACACACACACACCGACTCACACACACACACACCGACTCACACACACACACCGACTCACACACACATACTGACTCACACACACATACCGACTCACACACACACTGACTCACACACACACCGACTCACACACACACCGACTCACACACACACCGACTCACACACACACACCGATTCACACACACACACACCGACTCACACACACACACACACTGACTCACACACACACCGATTCACACACACACACACTGACTCACACACACACACCGACTCACACACACACACCGACTCACACACACCGACACTCACACACACGCACCGACTCTCACACACACACACCGACTCACACACACACACCGACTTACACACACACACCGACTCTACACACACACACCGACTCACACACACACCGACTCACACACACACACATACTGACTCACACACACACACCGCCTCACACACACACTGACTCACACACACACACCGACTCACACACACACTGACTCACACACACCGACTCACACACACACCGACTCACACACACACCGACTCACACACACACACCGACTCACACACACCGACTCACACACACACACCGACTCACACACACACACACTGACTCACACACACACACCGACTCACACACACACACACTGACTCACACACACAGGACTCACACACACACACACACCGACTCACACACACCGACTCTCACACACACCGACTCTCACACACACGCACCGACTCTCACACACACACACCGACTCACACACACACACCGACTTACACACACACACCGATCTCACACCGACTCAGTCACTCGCTCGTGGCAACTTCAAGGGGCTCTGTGGGCAGCCAAGCGCCATGGAAAGGGAAACTTTTCAAGGGCACTGCGGTGGAGATTACAACAACCCCGCCCCCTCCACCCATCCCCCTAACCCCTCCCCCCTAACCCCTCCCTCTATTCCCCGTGCCCCCCCCCCATTCCCTAACCCCTCCCTCTCTCCCTCTAACCCCTCCCCCCTAACCCATCCCTCTACCCCTATCCATCTATCCCCTCTCCCATCCCCCCTAACCCCTCCCCTATCCCCCTAACCCCTACCTCGAACCCCTCCCCCTATCCCCTTAGCCCCTCCCTTATCCATATAGCCCCTCCCCCGTATCCCCCTAACCCCTCCCCTATCCCCCAAACCCCTCCCTCATCCCCCCACCCCTCCCCTTATTCCCCCACAACCCTCCCCCACCCCTCCCTCTATCCCTCCAAACCCCTCCCCCATCTCCCCTAACCCCTCCCCCTATACGCACAACCCCGCCCCCTATCCCCCTAACCCAGGGGTGGGCAATTTTTTTTGACTCGCGGGCCACACAATGGGTTCTAGAATTTGACGGAGGGGCCGGGCCAGGAACAGAGACGGATGGAGTGTTTGTGTGAACTAATATAAATGACGTGTTAAAAATCATTACGTGAAAGGATTTGGCCTTTTTAACAGGTAGCAAAGCATTTATTTGCAAGGCAATTGAACAAATTGCACGAACATGACCAATACAAAAACGTGTCGTAACGTGACTGATCAAACATCGTGAAAACATCTGAGGCCTGTGCCCAAACCAACGACCTCACTTGAACTTCTTTATGATCTACATAAACAGGTTAGAAGCAGCCTCTACGCAGGCTGTGTGTCGGAGATTTGGCTCCAACCTCGCTGCAGCAACACATCATCACCGTCACTTTCAGCGGGAACGGTGTTGTTGATCTCCCATTGTTGCCAGTGCATCCAAGTCTGGAGTTATTTTGGTTGTGGCAATTCTCAGGATACATCTGAGGTTGCTGATCCGTTAACGTTGATCTGTGACGGCCCACAATGCATTGCGATATCATGTGCCCTTTCGAGCCCTATACACCACACTCCCGGTCAAAGTGCGCCATCTAACGGGGAAATGGGGGCATCACAGGAGAAAGGTAAAATTTTATTTAATAAATATAATAATATTTGGACAAGTTCGGCGGGCCCTAACCCCTCCCTCTATCCATCTATCCCCTCTCCCATCCCCCCTAACCCCTCCCCTATCCCCCTAACCCCTCCCTCTACCCCCATAACCCCTTCCTCTACCCCTCATCAATCTATCCCCTCTCCCATCCCCCCTAACCCCTCCCCTATCCCCCTAACCCCTACCTCGAACCCCTATCCCCTTAGCCCCTCCCTTTTCCACATAGCCCCTCCCCTTATCCCCATAACCCCTCCAAAAACCCCACCCCCACCCCCCTAACCCCTCCCCTATCCCCCAAACCCCTCCCTCTATCCACCTAACCCCTACCCCGAATCACCCAAACCCCTCCCGTAACCCTCCCTCACCCCTCCCCCTATCCTCTCAAACCCCTCCCCCTATCCACCTAACCCCTCCCCTATCCACCTAACCCCTCCCCCTATCCTCTCAAACCCCTCCCCCTATCCACCTAACCCCTCCCCCTATCCACCTAACCCCTCCCCCTATCCTCTCAAACCCCTCCCCCTATCCACCTAACCCCTCCCCTATCCACCTAACCCCTCCCCTATCCACCTAACCCCTCCCCCTATCCTCTCAAACCCCTCCCCCTATCCACCTAACCCCTCCCCTATCCACCTAACCCCTCCCCTATCCACCTAACCCCTCCCCCTATCCTCTCAAACTCCTCCCCCTATCCACCTAACCCCTCCCCCTATCCACCTAACCCCTCCCCTATCCACCTAACCCCTCCCCTATCCACCTAACCCCTCCCCCTATCCACCTAACCCCTCCCCTATCCACCTAACCCCTCCCCCTATCCTCTCAAACCCCTCCCCTTATCCACCTAACCCCTCCCCCCTAACCCCCTACTCCCCCCTCCCCCTACCGCTCCCCCTATCCTCTAAAACCCCTCCCCTATCCCCTTCAACCTATCTCCCAAACCCCTCCTCCCCTATCCTCATCCACCCTGACCCCACCCCCAAAATCTTCCCTCCTCCCCTCCCCCTTAGCCCCGTCCACCAATCACAGGAAGCGAGGCCCCTCCCCCACAGCTCAATCAAACTCCAAACAGCCAATGGTAAGGCGCCCCCTACCCCCACCCATCTCAATTAACTCTAATTAGCATAATAGGCGGGGTGGGGCTATTTAAATGAGTCAATTCATTTATTATTTTCACTTCGCAAAACTTCGATGAGAGGCCAGACAGAGGTCACCGCACCGTTACTCGAATCGCGATGTTTTAAGTTGTTTTACGAAGTTATTGAGGCTTATATTTCTCAAGTGGATTCCTTTCTGAGGGAAAATATACTGTAATAAGTTAATTATTGTTGATAGTTTTGAGTTTTAATTTGACGTAAATTAACATAGTTTGTACTGTGCTTCGTTAACCGCCGCTTAATTACAATATTATGCGTGAGATTATTTATTATTAATTAGATTTTGTATATGGTCAGGTGTAAGATATCTGTAAATAAGACATTTACCACGTATTTTAAGTTAATTGTTTCAAATATTGCTAGTTTTTAAGTTATATAATTAGAATTAATGATATTGACACGTACACAATAGTGTATACAGTTATACAATATACACCAATATTAACATAAAATATACACAAATATACTCTTTTCGTATATACATATTCACGTATTACAAGATACATAAATATACTTATTTACATTTTATAATAAATACAAATATTTGCATATACACGTTCATATTCTAATTTACATGAATATTATATTTACATAGTATATACACAAATATACTGTAAACTATAGACACTCAATTACACACGCAGCTGTTTACACACATATACATACACACAGACACACACAGACATCACACAGACACATCACACACAGACACATACACATCACACAGACATACACACAGACGCATCACACACAGACACATACACACAGACACATACACACAGACATCACACAGACACATTCACACAGACACATACATCACACACAGACACATACATCACACACAGACATACACACAGATACATCACACAGATACATACACACAGATACATACACACACATTCACACATACACACAGACACATACACATAGACACATCACACAGACACATACACACAGACACATACACACAGACACATACATCACACACAGACACATACACACAGATACATCACACAGACACATACACAGACACATACACACAGATACATCACACAGACACATAGACACAGACACATACATCACACACAGACACATACACATCAGACACATACACACAGACACATACACACAGACACATTCACACAGACACATCAGACACATACACACAGACACATCACACACAGACACATCACACACAGACACATTCACACAGACACATCAGACACATACACACAGACACATCACACACATCACACATACACTCATCGGCCGTGACGTCACGACTGCTCGTGCCAGGCTAGGTGCACGTGGACACGCCACACACACACACACCTCGAGATGCATATTCCACGTTAACTCGAGAGCCCCAACGTTGCACGGACTTTAACAGAAACCTTCGTGCCAAAGTAAACAAATTGAACCCTTATTGCAAACGTAATATTATTCTTACAAATACATAGTCATCACTTCTGACTGCGGGAAACGGAATGTCACGTGAGTACCAATTTGCATCTCATTAAACAATTTGCATCTCATTAGCGTTGGTTAATAAAACAAATCTTGCATATTTGGAATGTTACCACTTAAGTCAGGATTTTTTTTCCGGTTACCGCTATTTTTATATTTCACATTAAGGTAGGACCAAGCAAAGGTCTGGCAAATAAAGCGTACAATTGTTCACGCGACGTGTCTCTCGTCTCGTAGTAGTCGCTTAAAAAATAAAACAAATCGGTTTTATACATGACCGGTTTAACCGGTTTAAAATATTATAATTTGGTTACCGGTATTCGAGAGTTGATTTTTATGTTTGGTGATGATGGTGGTGGTGGTGATGATGGTGGTGGTGGTGATGATGGTGATGATGATGGTGGTGATGGTGGTGGTGATGTTGGTGGTGGTGATGATGATGATGGTGGTGGTGATGATGGTGGTGATGATGATGGTGGTGATGATGGTGGTGGTGATGGTGGTGGTGGTGATGATGATGATGGTGGTGGTGATGATGGTGGTGGTGATGATGATGATGATGGTGGTGGTGATGATGATGATGGTGGTGGTGGTGATGATGATGATGGTGGTGGTGATGATGATGGTGGTGGTGATGATGGTAGTGGTGGTGGTGATGATGATGGTGATGATGATGGTGGTGGTGGTGATGATGATGGTGGTGGTGATGATGATGGTGGTGATGATGATGATGGTAGTGGTAGTGGTGGTGATGGTGGTGGTGATGATGGTGGTGGTGATGATGGTGGTGGTGATGATGATGGTAATGGGGAGCGGTGGCGCAGTGGTTAGCGCTACGCTGCGCTACGAACCCGTCTCTGACCCCAATTCGATTCCCGCTCACGGCCAACACCGGTGACGATTATCTGACGGTCCTGGGGCTCCCCTAGGTCGACTCGGCCTCAAATGGGTAACCTGGTGCGGTGTGTAGTAAACATCGCCACTGGGGAGACAAAGGCGGCCGGGTGTGGTTCTGGCCACCCACCTCCTCGTGTGCCGTGCCGGCCTGCAAACCTGCTGCTACTCGCTAACCGCACTTGCCCCTACAGTGTGTTAGAGGCCACACAGGGGGAATCTTTGTGTGTGTCTCTGTATCTCTGTGTCTCTATCTGCTGCTATTAATTCCCACACAATGAAGCCGCTGTGTTGAACTGCCATCATTTGTGGCCAGGTCGCTTCTGCAAGAATAAGTTGATAACCTCAGTGGGCCTTTGCCTGGTAAGATACACAATCATAATTGTGGGGCCGTCCATAAATGACGTCACGCACCTGGGGGGGGGGGGTCAGACATTTGTGATGATGTGTGACGAGGGGGGGGGGGTGAATAATGTGACGTCACATCAAAATGAGTAAACTTTATAAATAAATACAGACAACACGTTCTGCTTAATTAAATAGACTTTTTAATAAATGTTTTCTCCTACAACATCAAGAGTGCAGCGCCACATTAAATACGCATTACAATAGTTTAAAGCGATTTGAAGGATGTTTTATATATATTTTTTGGGGGGGCGGCAGAGCTTTGTGACGTCATATTTGAGGGGGGGTCTTTTTGTGACGCCGTGTGACGAGGGGGGGGGGTCAAAAATCGCGTGACGTCATTTATGGACGGTCCCTTAGTTTTGTATATTTTAAAGAGCTTTATAGCTCATCGGATTCCTCCTGCAGTCTAAATACAACTCCCTGATTGTCTGTGCTGGGGTGTTGAACCCTCCCCCCCCCCCGTGCAGGGATGCTGCCGCGCCTCGCACTGCTGATGACCCTGCTGCTGGGCGAAGCCGGCGCCCAGCAGCAGCTTGAGTCGTGCCGCCCTGGCACGGAGCCCAACTCCCTGCAGTGCTTCACCTTCCCTGCCGGTGGGGGGCCCCGCCCACACACCCCGACCCCCCACAGTGTCCATGAAACCAGAGGCCACCTGCCGGTGGACCCCTGGGTCTCTCGCTGAGCCCTACGGGCCTCGGTGCACCTCGAGGCCCTGTCGGTGATCTCACGCCCCCCACCCCCCTACCCCCCGTGGTTGTCTCCGGCCTCGCAGTGGTGCCGGGGGGGGTGCTCCGCCTCGTGGTGTTCGGCCCGGCGCTGCCTCCGCTGGGCACGGAGACGTTCCGTGCGGCCGACTTGTCGGTGCTGCAGCGCCTCGACCTCTCCTTCAACAACATCTCGTGGGCGCCGGCAGACGCCTTCGCGCCCCTACACGCGCTGCTCAGCCTCGAGGTGGTGGAGGGGGAGGGTTGTCATGACCACCATGCTCACCACTACCAACCTCACCACCACCTCCACCAATACCCTCACCACCACCTCCACCAATACCCTCACCACCACCGCTATCACCACCTCCATCACCACCATCCTCACCACCACCTCCACCAATACCCTTACCACCACCTCCACCACTACCCTCACCACCACCATCCTCACCACCACCATCCTCACCACCACCTCCACCACTACCCTCACCACCACCGCTATCACCACTACCCTCACCACTACCTCCACCACTACCTTCACCACCACCGCTATCACCACCTCCATCACCACCATCCTCACCACCACCAACCTCACCACCACCTCCACCACTACCCTCACCACCACCTCCACCACTACCCTCACCACCATCGCTATCACTACCTCCACCATCACCACCATCCTCATCACTTCCACCACCATCCTCACCACCACCTCCACCAATACCCTCACCACCACCGCTATCACCACCACCATTACCAACCATCCTCATCACTTCCACCACCATCCTCACCACCACCTCCACCACTATCAGCACCGCCATCACCGCCACCATCCTCACCATCATCACCGGCATCACCACCACCTCCATCACCTCCATCACCACCACCATCCTCACTCTCTTCTCTCTCCCGTGGCGCGTGCAGCTCAACAACAACCGCCTGACGGCGCTCCCGGCCGGCGTGTTCTCCAACCTGAGCCACCTGCGAGTGCTCGACATCTCCAGCAACCTGGTGGAGAGCATCGCCCCGGGCGCCTTCAGCGGCCTCGTCAGCCTGCGCCTGCTCAACCTCTCCCGCAACGCCCTCGCCGCCCTCGCCAGCCTCGCCCGCCCCGCTGGCGTGCTCCCGGCAGGCGGCGGTGGTGGAAGAGATGCGGTGACGGTGGCGGTGGCGGCGGCGGCATTGGGCACGACACCAGGACCGGAGGCAACGATGATTGGACCGTTCACTGGTGAGCTCGTGGTAGTGGTGGATGTGGTGGTGGATGTGGTGGATGTGGTGGTGGTGGATGTGGTGGTGGATGTGGTGGTGGTGGATGTGGTGGTGGTGGTGGACGTGGTGGTGATGGTGGAGGTAGTCCATGGATGTGGTGCTGATGGTGGTGGTTTGCGCTGATGGCGGAGGTGGTGCTGAAGGCAGAGGTGGTGCTGATTGTGGAGGTGATGCTTATGGAGGTGGTGGTGCTGATGGTGGAGGTGATGCTTATGGAGGTGGTGGTGCTGATGGTGGAGGTGGTGCTGATGGTGGTGGAGGTGCTGACGGTCTTTGTATCCATCTCCATATTTCTGTGTATCTCTCCACGCCTCCCCCACCCTGGCCTGCCCCTCCTGCCCCTCCACAGGCCTGAGCCTGCGCTCCCACCTGGACCTGTCCCACAACCGCCTCTCTCAGCTCGGGCCCGGCGCTGACTGGGGCCTGGCTGGGCCCGGCTCCGTGAGACTCCACGGGAACCCCTGGGACTGCTCCTGTCGCCTGCAGGAGTTTGTGCTGTGGCTCAAGAACTCATCGTTGTCGTTGTCGTCGTCCACGGCGCCGTCATCGACGCAGGATGGTAATGCGGGCGCAGCGGGTCCTTGCTGAGCGCGCTGGTGGTGTGTCGTGGCAAGCGATAAAGTTCGGTGAGGTTACGATGTACTGCTACTACCACCTCGCACACCACGCAGTGAGATGGCGGGACTAATAACTGAGGGTGCGCCACCACTGCGTTGCTGTATCCTTCCGCGTACTGTATCACTGTACCGCTCAGCTGCGCAGCTCAAGAAAGTAGTTCGTCCGTCGACCGCTCAGAAACCGCATGATAACGACGCGTCTGCCGTGTTGTAACAGAGTGGACATTCCACGTTATAACAGGCTGAACGTTCCGTGTTGTAACAGGGTGATCGTTCCACGTTGTAACAGAGTGAACGTTCCACGTTGTAACAGGGTGAACGTTCCACGTTATAACAGGCTGAACGTTCCGTGTTGTAACAGGGTGATCGTTCCACGTTGTAACAGAGTGAACGTTCCACGTTATAACAGAGTGAACGTTCTGCGTTGTAACAGAGTGAACGTTCTGCGTTGTAACAGAGTGCTTGTTCCACGTTGTAACAGAGTGAACGTTCCACGTTGTAACAGGGTGAACGTTCCACGTTGTAACAGGGGGAACGTTCCACGTTGTAACAGGGTGAATGTTCCACGTTGTAACAGGGTGAACGTTCCACGTTGTAACAGGGTGAATGTTCCACGTTATAACAGAGTGATCGTTCCACGTTGTAACAGAGTGATCGTTCCACGTTATAACAGAGTGATCGTTCCACGTTATAACAGAGTGAACGTTCCACGTTGTAACAGAGTGAACGTTCCGCGTTATAACAGAGTGAACGTTCCACGTTGTAACAGGGTGAATGTTCCACGTTGTAACAGGGTGAACGTTGCACGTTGTAACAGGGTGAATGTTCCACGTTGTAACAGGGTGAATGTTCCACGTTGTAACAGGGTGAACGTTCCACGTTGTAACAGGGTGAACGTTCCACGTTGTAACAGGGTGAACGTTCCACGTTGTAACAGAGTGATTGTTCCACGTTATAACAGGCTGAACGTTTCGTGTTATAACAGAGTGCTTGTTCCACGTTGTAACAGTGAACGTTCCACGTTGTAACAGGGTGAACGTTCCACGTTATAACAGGGTGACCGTTCCACGTTGTAACAGAGTAAACGTTCCACGTTGTAACAGAGTGAACGTTCCGCGTTATAACAGGGTGAACGTTCCGTGTTATAACAGGGTAAACGTTCCACGTTGTAACAGAGTGAACGTTCTTGCTTGCATTAAATGAATGCCTGGCGCGATAAGTGGCACAGTGCCGGCCTTCGTAGGCGCTTCTGCTCGCTGAGAGTTCTTGCCCCAACAGTCTGTGAGCGGCCACACGGGCGGCGGGACTTTTGTCTCTTTGTAGTTGAAGCTGCCAGGCGCGATGGAGGTGGAGGAGGAGGAGGAGGAAACTCAAGCGAGGAGTTGGGGCCCATCATCACCGATGCCCTGCAACTTCTGTGCAGCCTTCCTGCTGACCTCCGGTGCCCCCACGGAACCACACGTAGACAAAGACCCCCCCGCACCACCCCCGCCAGTAACAGGCTGTCGGCTGCAAGCGCTGTTAGCGAGCAGTGCCTGTGAAGGCTGCCGGCACCGCACTACACACCACGCTATACACTACACTATACACTACTATACACTACACTATACACTACACTATACACTACACTATACACTACTATACACTACACTATACACTACACTATACACTACACTATACACTACTATACACTACACTATACACTACACTATACACTACACTATACACTACTATACACTATACACTACACTATACACTACACTATACACTACACTATACACTACTATACACTACACACCACGCTATACACTACACTATACACTACTATACACTACACTATACACTACACTATACACTACACACCACGCTATACGCTACACTATACACTACTATACACTATACACTGCACTTTACACCACACTATACACTACACTATACACTACACTATACACTACACTATACACTACTATACACTACACTATACACCATGCTATACACTACACTATACACTACTATACACTACACTACACACCACACTATACACTACACTATACACCACTATACACTACACTATACACTACACTATACACTACACACCACACTATACACCACACTATACACCACGCTATACACTACACTATACACTACTATACACTACACTATACACTACACTATACACTACACACCACACTATACACCACACTATACACCACGCTATACACTACACTATACACTACACTATACACTACACACCACACTATACACCACACTATACACCACACTATACACTACACTATACACTACACTATACACTACTATGCACTACACTATACACCCCACTATACACCCCACTATACACTACACTATACACTACTATACACCACACTATACACTACACTATACACTACTATACACCACACTATACACTACACTATACACTACACTTTACACCACACTATACACTACACTATACACTACACTATACACTACACTATACTACACTACTACACTACACTATACACTACACTATACACCACACTATACACTACACTTTACACCACACTATCACTACACTATACACTACACTATACACTACACTATACACCACACTATACACTACACTATACATCACACTTTACACCACACTATACACTACACTATACACTACACTATACACTACACTATACACTACTATACACCATACTATACACCACACTATATACTACACTATACACTACACTATACACCATACTATACACCACACTATACACTACACTATACACTACACTACACACTACACTATACACTACACTATACACTACACACCACACTATACACCACACTATACACTACACTATACACTACACTATACACTACTATGCACTACACTATACACCACACTATACACTACACTATACACTACTATACACCACACTATACACTACACTATACACTACTATACACCACACTATACACTACACTATACACTACACTTTACACCACACTATACACTACACTATACACTACACTATACTACACTACTACACTACACTATACACTACACTATACACCACACTATACACTACACTTTACACCACACTATACACTACACTATACACTACACTATACACTACACTATACACCACACTATACACTACACTATACATCACACTTTACACCACACTATACACTACACTATACACCACACTATACACTACACTATACATCACACTTTACACCACACTATACACTACACTATACACTACACTATACACTACACTATACACTACTATACACCATACTATACACCACACTATATACTACACTATACACTACACTATACACCATACTATACACCACACTATACACTACACTATACACTACACTACACACTACACTATACACTACACTATACACTACACACCACACTATACACCACACTATACACCACACTATACACTACACTATACACTACACTATACACTACACTATACACTACTATGCACTACACTATACACCACACTATACACTACACTATACACTACTATACACCACACTATACACTACACTATACACTACTATACACCACACTATACACTACACTATACACTACACTATACACTACACTATACACTACACTATACTACACTACTACACTACACTATACACTACACTATACACCACACTATACACTACACTTTACACCACACTATCACTACACTACACACTACACTATACACTACACTATACACTACACTATACACCACACTATACATCACACTTTACACCACACTATACACTACACTATACACTACACTATACACTACACTATACACTACACTATACACCATACTATACACCACACTATATACTACACTATACACTACACTATACACCATACTATACACCACACTATACACTACACTATACACTACACTATACACTACACACCACACTATACACCACACTATACACCACACTATACACTACACTATACACTACACTATACACTACTATGCACTACACTATACACCACACTATACACTACACTATACACTACTATACACCACACTATACACTACACTATACACTACTATACACCACACTATACACTACACTATACACTACACTTTACACCACACTATACACTACACTATACACTACACTATACACTACACTATACTACACTACTACACTACACTATACACTACACTATACACCACACTATACACTACACTTTACACCACACTATCACTACACTATACACTACACTATACACTACACTATACACTACACTATACACCACACTATACACTACACTATACATCACACTTTACACCACACTATACACTACACTATACACCACACTATACACTACACTATACATCACACTTTACACCACACTATACACTACACTATACACTACACTATACACTACACTATACACTACTATACACCATACTATACACCACACTATATACTACACTATACACTACACTATACACCATACTATACACCACACTATACACTACACTATACACTACACTACACACTACACTATACACTACACTATACACTACACACCACACTATACACCACACTATACACCACACTATACACTACACTATACACTATACACTACTATGCACTACACTATACACCACACTATACACTACACTATACACTACTATACACCACACTATACACTACACTATACACTACTATACACCACACTATACACTACACTTTACACCACACTATACACTACACTATACACTTCACTATACACTACACTATACTACACTACTACACTACACTATACACTACACTTTACACCACACTATACACTACACTTTACACCACACTATCACTACACTATACACTACACTATACACTACACTATACACTACACTATACACCACACTATACACTACACTATACATCACACTTTACACCACACTATACACTACACTATACACTACACTATACACTACACTATACACTACTATACACCATACTATACAGCACACTATATACTACACTATACACTACACTATACACCATACTATACACCACACTATACACTACACTATACACTACACTACACACCACACTATACACTACACTACACACCACACTATACACTACTATACACCACACTATACACCACACTATACACTACACTATACACCACACTATACACCACACTTTACACCACACTATACACTACACTATACACCACACTATACACTATACACTACACTATACACTACACCACTCAACTCGTATCTTTAGAACTGCTTCTTGTTGTTGTTTAGTTTGTTGTCCGTCCCCCGCACCTGCAATTAGCGCGGTGTGAAAGAAGTTCACCGTGCGGCGAGTCCACAAACATAGTGATAGGTTTCACCCTTTTAACTGGCACAAAAACTGACACCTTTATTCAAGGCATCGTGTCTGCAATAACCACAACACAAGCAGTCAAAACGCAAACAAAAAGACAACTCTGATAATAATATGCACTGCCCTTGAATTTGATTGGTCCACACCTGAGACGGCTTTCTTTAGAGCCTAGTCCCCACTGCTGTTAAAAGGGTCAAACCTATTACTATGTCTTGTTACTGGAAAGGAGGTCTCATAATGTAAAGAGTCCATATACGTTGACCTCTACCCGCGGGGGGTGTCGGGCGGAGGGGAGGTCGTGACCGTGACCTCTCGCCCTGCGCAGGTCAACCCCGGTGGTGAACGTGACGGACTTCCGGTGTCCCGACGAGTCGGCGTCCGTCCCCTCCGACGCGGCGAGGCTGCCCGCAGACACTCTCTGGGTGCTCATCGGGACGCTGCTCGGCATTCTGGGTAAGGGCAGGTTCAACGACCGTCGTCGTCGTCATCATCGTCGTCTTTCTCGTCGTCATCATTATCGTCGTCGTCGTCATTACCGTCATCACCGTCATCATCGTCCATCATGATCGTTCTCCTGGTGTGTGGTCCATAGTCTAGGGGCACCCCCAGTGACAGCTGTCCATCTTCTGCTTGGGGAAGGCTATGATTAAAAACCTGTCTACTGGACATCTGTGTAAAAATATCTTTATATCTCGTTTGATTTCTCCAGAAAAAAATACATATTCTGATTCCTGCTGTGTGGTCCAGCCTAGGGGCACCCCCAGTGACAGCTGTCCGTCTTCTGCTTGGGGAAGGCTATGATTAAAAACCTGTCTACTGGACATCTGTGTAAAAATATCTTCATATCTCGTTTGATTTCTCCAGAAAAAAATACATATTCTGATTCCTGCTGTGTGGTCCAGCCTAGGGGCACCCCCAGTGACAGCTGTCCGTCTTTTGGTTGGGGAAGGCTATGATTAAAAACCTGTCTACTGGACATCTGTGTAAAAATATCTTCATATCTCGTTTGATTTCTCCAGAAAAAAATACATATTCTGATTCCTGCTGTGTGGTCCAACCTAGGGGCACCCCCAGTGGCAGCTGTCCGTCTTCTGCTTGGGGAAGGCTATGATTAAAAACCTGTCTACTGTACATCTGTGTAAAAATATCTTCATATCTCGTTTGATTTCTCCAGAAAAAAATACATATTCAGATTCCTGCTGTGTGGTCCAGCCTAGGGGCACCCCCAGTGACAGCTGTCCGTCTTCTGCTTGGGGAAGGCTATGATTAAAAACCTGTCTACTGGACATCTGTGTAAAAATATCTTTATATCTCGTTTGATTTCTCCAGAAAAAAATACATATTCTGATTCCTGCTATGTGGTCCAGCCTAGGGGCACCCCCAGTGGCAGCTTCCCCTGTGCAGTCTGCTACTAGTAGAGGGGTGATGTTGGTGCTGCTGTGTGGTCTGTGGCCTCGGGGCAGCACCGGTGGCAGCTGCTCCCTGCGGGATTTCCTTAACAGCGCCCACTGTGGGTGTAAATGTGTCGGTACGTAGTGGTGGTTGATGGTGGTGGTGGAGGTGACGATTACGGTTTGATAGGCACGCAAACACTCTCTCACTCGCATAATGGCCGTGTTTCGCTGGCTTGGTTTCACTACGGCCGTGTGCCGAGCGGAGTGCGTTTGTTTTGAGAGGGAGGAACGCGTGACCCTAAGGGGGCCTTTGAGAGGCACACGTCCATGACTTGAGTTAGACTCGCAAAGGCAAAGATCCCCCGGGTAGCCTCTGCAGACTGTTGGGGCAAGTGCTTTTAGCGAGACCGGCACTGTGGCACACGAGGGGGTGGGTGGCCAGCACCATCGTGCCCGGCCGCCTTTGTATCCCCAGCGGCGATATTTACGACACACCGTACCAGGTACTCATTTGAGGCTGAGTCGACCTAGGGGAGGCCCAGGACCGGTTCCGATAATCGCCACCGATGTTGGTGGCCGTGAGTGGGAATCGAACCCGGGTCGTCGGGTTCATGGCGCAATGGGCTAACCGCTGCTGCACTACCACACGCACGGAGAGACGCACACCCACACACACGCACGGAGAGACGCACACCCACACACACGCACGGAGAGACGCACACCCACACACACTCACGGAGAGACACACACCCACACACACGCACGGAGAGACGCACACCCACGCACACGCACGGAGAGACGCACACCCACACACACGCACGGAGAGACGCACACCCACACACACGCACGGAGAGACGCACACCCACACACACGCACGGAGAGACGCACACCCACACACACTCACGGAGAGACACACACCCACACACACGCACGGAGAGACGCACACCCACGCACACGCACGGAGAGACGCACACCCACACACACGCACGGAGAGACGCACACCCACACACATGCACGGAGAGACGCACACCCACACACACGCACGGAGAGACGCACACCCACGCACACGGAGAGACGCACACCCACACACACGCACAGAGAGACGCACACACACACACGGAGAGACGCACACCCACACACACGCACGGAGAGACGCACACCCACACACACACACGGAGAGACGCACACCCACACACAAGCACGTGTATACAAAGACACACACCCACACACAAGCACGTGTATACAAAGACACACACCCACACACAAGCACGTGTATACAAAGACACACACCCACACACAAGCACGTGTATACAAAGACACACACCCACACACAAGCGCGTGTATACAAAGACACACACACCCACACACAAGCACGTGTATACAAAGACACACACCCACACACAAGCGCGTGTATACAAAGACACACACCCACACACAAGCGCGTGTATACAAAGACACACACAAGCACGTGTATACAAAGACACACACCCACACACAAGCGCGTGTATACAAAGACACACACCCACACACAAGCACGTGTATACAAAGACACACACCCACACACAAGCACGTGTATACAAAGACATACACCCACACACAAGCACGTGTATACAAAGACACACACCCACACACAAGCACGTGTATACAAAGACACACACCCACACACAAGCACGTGTATACAAAGACACACACCCACACACAAGCGCGTGTATACAAAGACACACACCCACACACAAGCACGTGTATACAAAGACACACACCCACACACAAGCACGTGTATACAAAGACACACACCCACACACAAGCACGTGTATACAAAGACACACACCCACACACAAGCGCGTGTATACAAAGACACACACCCACACACAAGCGCGTGTATACAAAGACACACACACACACACAAGCACGTGTATACAAAGACACACACCCACACACAAGCGCGTGTATACAAAGACACACACCCACACACAAGCACGTGTATACAAAGACACACACCCACACACAAGCACGTGTATACAAAGACACACACCCACACACAAGCGCGTGTATACAAAGACACACACCCACACACAAGCGCGTGTATACAAAGACACACACCCACACACAAGCACGTGTATACAAAGACACACACCCACACACAAGCACGTGTATATACAAAGACACACACCCACACACAAGCACGTGTATACAAAGACACACGCCCACACACACAAGCGCGTGTATACAAAGACACACACACCCACACACAAGCGCGTGTATACAAAGACACACACCCACACACAAGCGCGTGTATACAAAGACACACACCCACACACAAGCACGTGTATACAAAGACACACACCCACACACAAGCACGTGTATACAAAGACACACACCCACACACAAGCACGTGTATACAAAGACACACACCCACACACAAGCACGTGTATACAAAGACACATACCCACACACAAGCACGTGTATACAAAGACACACACCCACACACAAGCGCGTGTATACAAAGACACACACCCACACACAAGCACGTGTATATACAAAGACACACACCCACACACAAGCACGTGTATACAAAGACACACACCCACACACACAAGCGCGTGTATACAAAGACACACACACCCACACACAAGCGCGTGTATACAAAGACACACACACCCACACACAAGCGCGTGTATACAAAGACACACACCCACACACAAGCGCGTGTATACAAAGACACACACCCACACACAAGCGCGTGTATACAAAGACACACGCGCCCAATGTTCGGGGCCAAGTGCTCTCCCGTGCGGCTAACAGCTGTGACGAGGTGCAGTGGCTCGCACAGAGAGCCAGAGAGAGACCCCCACTCTCCACAGGGCTCTGGAGAGGCAATTGTTGTCTTAGGCAGCCGCTAAATGGCCCACAGGGAACGCTTCAAGCGGGCCTCTTCAAGGCAGCGCTCGGTTACTCAGAAGTTCAAGCAAATGGAAACTTTTTTTTTCCGTAATTGTTATGAGTAGTAGCAGTGGTAAATAATGAGAACAACACCCTTGGTGATCGTCATCGTCAAGCCATTCAAATGGAGTGCCGTCGTGGCTGAGATGTTATCTCCCTCACTTGGTGTGCAGGAGGTCGTTGGGTTCAATCCCGACCCTGGAGTTTGCGTCTCTCTACCCCTGCTCGCGTGTTTTTTTCTCCCGTCCTCCAGTTTTACCCTCCGCATTTAGACTCAACGTCAAGCTTCTAAATGGTTTCGCTGCTGCTGTAAATTTACACGTGATGATGATGATGATGAGCCACTTTGTTGAGCTATCATTTGTGGCCAGGTCGCTTCGGAAAAAGAGCCTTACCTTTTACTGGTAGGAACGAAGTTGTAAACTGAGTGTACCAGCCTGCAATAGATTAATGTGTCCGTCCGTCCATCCCCTTTTTTTAAATGCAATTGTCATTTTTCGGCCCAGCCCTTAACGATTTTATGATACATTGCTCCAAAATGAGCAGATTTCAGTCAATAAGGATTTCACCATTCCATTCCTCTACAGAGGTTAATTTGTCCGAAGAACCCTCAACGATTTTGAGGGCAAAATGGTGGGAAGACGCTGTCAATTTGCACAATTTTACGTAACAATGTCATAAAATTGCGCAAAATTCCAATGTTCCTACCAGCCCACCCTGCAGGGACCTGTTAAAATTAAAAAAAGTTTTTTGTCAAATACAAAATGCAGAGACCCATAGAGATACATAGATACCCATAGAGATACATAGAGACTCATAGAGATACATAGAGACTCATAGAGATACATAGAGACACAGAGATACATAGAGACACAGAGATACATAGAGACACATAGAGATACATAGAGACTCATAGAGATACATAGAGACTCATAGAGATACATAGAGACACATAGAGATACATAGAGACTCATATAGATACATAGAGACTCATAGAGATACATAGAGACTCATAGAGATACATAGAGACACATAGAGATACATAGAGACTCAAGAGATACATAGAGACTCATAGAGATACATAGAGACACGTAGAGATACATAGAGACCCATAGAGATACATAGAGACTCATAGAGATACATAGACACTCATAGAGATACATAGAGACATAGCGATATATAGAGACTCATAGAGATACATAGACACTCATAGAGATACATAGAGACTCATAGAGCTACATAAAGACTCATAGAGATACATAGAGACTCATAGAGATACATAGAGACTCAGAGATACATAGAGACCCATAGAGATACATAGAGACATAGAGATACATAGAGACTCATAGAGATACATAGAGACCCATAGAGATACATAGAGACCCATAGAGCTACATAAAGACTCAGAGATACATAGACACTCATAGAGATACATAGAGACTCATAGAGATACGTAGAGATACATTGAGACTCATATAAACAGAGAGTGTGAAACGTGGGCTGAGATTTGCCCAACCCTGCCTAGCTGGCTCCACAAACGAAATGAATGAATCATTAAATCAGCTGAAAACATCTCAATAAATAGAGGACTGGCAGAGCTTGGGCAGTCATCACAACCACGGCCCTCAATCGTTAACACCACCGGGTAATGACCCTTGTCTTCCTGACCTTTCCCTGACCTCTGCCCAATCGTGTTTGCGTATAGCGTTTGTTGTTGTTGTTGCTTTCACGTTCTGACCCTGTGCCCCTAATGAGCATCTGCACTAAAACAGCTTCATAGCTCATCAGTGGTCCTCCTGTTGTAACAGATATTCTGATTCTGACTCCACCCCCCTCCCGCCCAGCCCTGCTGCTGCTGCTCCTGCTGCTGCTCCTGCTGCTGTGGAGGAGCAAGCGGGAGTCCAAGGCGGTGGAGCCGGGACTGGATGAGGCCGAGCGTGGGGGAGCCGGAGGCGCCGCTCCGCACTCCGCGCTCCGTGCGGCGCCGTGGTCCACCCCGGCCTCATCGTCTGCTCGCGCCGCCGCCGACGACGCAAGTAGGTACAGCAGATTGCCGCGGTCCCTTCATTTCGATCCCGAACTTCCATAGGAATCGTCAGCAGTCCCTAACCTTCATCTAGTATTTTGACAGGCTATGCGTATCTGCGGTATGTGTTGTAAAGGGCAGGGACATGCGGTCAGGGGAGGCAGAGCCTCACCTGTCATTCTCCAATGAAAATAAAATCAATGTTAATATTTGTCCACTGATCTGTGTTATAAATGTCATTTCTGTACGATTCCAATCATTTTTACAGTCAAAATCGCCAAATTTGCGGAGCTCCGCTGAAAATAGAGGAAAGAGACGAGAGGTGAGGCAGCGACGAGCTCAGCCTCACCTCTGATTGCGCAACCCCTCAGTAACTGGATGGAGCGTGGGCAATAAGCACGTGCCTGTTACTATCTCATGTCACCAATGTAATGTTTGTAGACCCCTTCATTTCATGTTATGGCCTTCCATACTCCAGATAACTTATTTCACGTATGTG
The DNA here is from genome assembly GCF_048934315.1 of Petromyzon marinus. NCBI lineage: Eukaryota > Metazoa > Chordata > Hyperoartia > Petromyzontiformes > Petromyzontidae > Petromyzon > Petromyzon marinus. The sequence continues at coordinate 11,242,405 of NC_133740.1, read as the reverse complement.
TATAAACTTTATACAAATATCTTTATATCATAAAGATATTTAGGCTCGCTGGTCTCGACATAAAACTGCAATGAAAAAGCACCAGGGGAGGCAGCTTTCACATCTACCTCACTGAGGGGGACGTGTCTAACACGCCCCCCTCCGTGAGGCCACGCCCCCTCCGTGAGGCCACGCCCCCTCCGTGAGGCCACGCCCCCCTCCGTGTGTGAATCTGGCTCTGAAACTAGCCAGTACCTCTCCAGCCATTTATCTCACCGCACGTCACTGGTAACGGGCTATGCCTATCTGCTGTACGTATTGTAACAGGCTATGCCTATCTGCTGTACGTATTGGAACAGGCTATGCCTATATTCTTTGGTTCTTTAGGTAAAGTCACGTAGTAGGTATAAAATAAATTAAATCACGACGTTTCGGGCGCAACACAAGCGTCCGACATCAGGTGGGGACAACCACAGCAAGAAACACATTGGTGAAATCGTCACCAGTCAAACAGTAGGCCCACTTCAGCAATGTGTTTCTTGCTGTGGTTGTCCCCACCTGATGACGGACGCTTGTGTTGCGCCCGAAACGTCGTGATTTAATTTATTTTATACCTACTACGTGACTTTACCTAAAGAACCAAAGAGTATGGATCCTTGCAGTCACAAAAACTTCAAGTCTAGAACGGACTATGCCCATCTGATGTACGTATTGTATCGGACTATGCCTATCTGATGTACGTATTGTAACGGGCTGTTGCAGGTGCCCCAAATGTCTCGTCTGAGAGCGGAGGGAGGCTGGGGACGATGCCGCCGCTCACCCCAGTTGAGATGCCGCTCACCGTCGTCGCTCACCCCGTGCCGCTCACCGTCGTCGCCCACCCCGTGCCGCCCACGGGGTCCAGCGGCGCCCGCGGGCTCCCGCCGCTCCGCCGCAAGAACTCATCGGCGGCCTCAGCCGCGATCTCCACCGCCAACACCGCCACCACCACCAACACCGGCACCACCAACTCCACGGGCAGCAGCAGCAGCAGCGCCAGGCCCGGGAACGGCGGGGGCACAACCAGCAGCGGCGGCAAGAGCCCCGCGTCCGCTCCGTTGTCCGACACCAAAACCCCTCCTCTTCACCGCTCACCGGGCAGAACGGCCACGGCGGATTCCGATTCCCGCGGCCCTCAGAAGAATGAGAAGAAGAATCCCTCGGTGTCCGTCTCCTCCTCCTCCGTCACCGCCGCGACCGCCGGAGAGTCGGCGGTCCCTGGCGGCGCGGGAGAGAAGTTGGCCGGCGAACGGGAGTCGCCCCAACGAGGAGGAGAAGGAGGGGTGACGCCGCGAAGACGAGACGCGGGGCTGGGCTGGCAGGGGACGGGGGATGGGGCCGCTGCCGCCACCGCCAACGGGCACCGATCGGAGCGGGGAGGAGGGCGGTCGCTCAACGCTCCGGGCGTGAGGGGGCACTTGGAGGGTGGCCGGCGGAGGTCTCCCCGCGGGTTGCCGGGCCGAGACGACGGAGGCCGAGGGGACCCGGAGAGGGGTGGCGGTGGTGGTGATGGTGGTAGCGGAAGTGGTATTGGCGGTAGTGGAGGTAGTGGTGGTGTTGACGATGGTAGTGGTGGTGGAGGTGGCGGCAGTGGCGGTAGCGGCGGTCGTGGTGGTGGAGGAGATGGTGGCAGTGACGGTGGTGGTAGCGGTGGTCGTGGTGGTGGAGGAGATGGTGGCAGCGACGGTGGTGGTAGCGGCGGTCGTGGTGGTGGAGGAGATGGTGGCAGTGACGGTGGTCGTGGTGGTGGAGGAGATGGTGGCAGTGACGGTGGTGGTAGCGGTGGTCGTGGTGGTGGAGGAGATGGTGGCAGTGACGGTGGTGGTATCGGTGGTCGTGGTGGTGGTGGTGGTGGTGGAGATGGTGGCAGTGGTGACGGCGGTCATGACGGTGGTGGCGGTGGTGGAGAAGCTGGTGGCAGCAGTGGTGGCCGTGGTGGTAGCGACGACGGTGGTGGTAACACCAAGGATGACACCGTGGCTAAAGGTGTCCACAAGAGCTGCAGAAAGGCCGACGAAGGATTGCACGACACGGCCGGCGGTGCGACGGCCTTGGCAGCCGCAACGTCCGTTGGAGATCGGAGGGAAGGGGCGACCGGGACCTGCGGCTCCGCAGCAGACGGCGGCCCGAGTCGCGAACCCGCGATGGCCGGTGACGATCACCCCAGCGATGGCGGCGCCATGATGAGGTCGCAGAGCAAAGGTCGTGGATCTGACCTCGGACATGAGAAAAGTGCGGAAGGCGGGAGGGGTTCAGAGGTCGGAGGTCGTGAGCAGCAGGTGGGTGTTACGACAACGAGAGGCTCAACCGATGGGAGTAAGGGTTGGAGGGCGATGGCATCTGGCGGCGTTGGAGAGGTCGCGGGGTCGCAGGCAGGCATGGACTTGAAGGTGAATCGCTCGGCAGTTGTTGAGACGGGTCACGGGAGGGCAGGGGTCAAAGGTGAAGCACTTTTGGCCAATCAGGACAGAATTCCCATGGATGGTTGTCATTTGGAATTCGAAGGCGGGGGCGGCGGTTCAGAGGTTAAACACGGGGGTCAGAGTTCATCTCAACGTCGAAGAGCTCACGACGAACGACAAGGTCGCAGTTCAGACCGTACCAACGGAGAACAGGGTCTGAATCCGAGCGGCAAGATTCAGAGTTCAGAGCGCAACAGAGCTAGTGAAAATGCAGCAGTCGGCTACGAAGGTAATGACTCTGAGCCTGACCCGGAAGGTCAGAGTTTACATAGAGGTCACAAGGGCGATGGCATTGAACTCAGCGCTAGAGGTCAGAAATCAAACCAAAGCGGTGCGGCTAAAGGTTCAGAGGGTAGACGCAAAAGTCAGAGTCCGAAGCGTGGACGCAAAGGTCAAAGATCAGAAAGGGGTGATGGAGATAATAGTCCAGAATCAAACGCCAAAGTTAAGAGTTCAGACGATAAGCATGGAGGTTTGGGGTCAGGCCTAAGCCCGGCTCCACAGAGCTTAGAGCGCGACGCGAAGAGCCGCGGTCAGAACCCACACTCCGACGGCCAGAATCAAGCTCACCAGACAGAGACACAAAGCTTACAGCGACGCCAAGTGTCGGGAATTTCGGCTCAAGATGTTTTAGGCCAGAGCGTAAATTATGGGCAAGACAGCACCTCCGGAAACAGGCCACCAGACGGACAGAGGCCTGCAGACGGCCAGAGGCCTGCAGATGGGCAGAGGCCTACAGATGGGCAGAGGCCTGCAGATGGACAGAGGCCTACAGATGGGCAGAGGCCTGCAGATGGGCAGAGGCCTGCAGATGGGCAGAGGCCTACAGATGGGCAGAGGCCTGCAGATGGACAGAGGCCTGCAGATGGGCAGAGGCCTACAGATGGGCAGAGGCCTACAGATGGGCAGAGGCCTGCAGACGGGCAGAGGCCTACAGATGGGCAGAGGCCTACAGATGGGCAGAGGCCTGCAGATGGACAGAGGCCTGCAGATGGGCAGAGGCCTACAGATGGGCAGAGGCCTACAGATGGGCAGAGGCCTGCAGACGGGCAGAGGCCTACAGATGGGCAGAGGCCTACAGATGGGCAGAGGCCTGCAGATGGACAGAGGCCTACAGATGGGCAGAGGCCTACAGATGGGCAGAGGCCTACAGATGGGCAGAGGCCTGCAGACGGGCAGAGGCCTACAGATGGGCAGAGGCCTACAGATGGGCAGAGGCCTGCAGATGGACAGAGGCCTACAGATGGGCAGAGGCCTACAGATGGGCAGAGGCCTACAGATGGGCAGAGGCCTGCAGACGGGCAGAGGCCTACAGATGGGCAGAGGCCTACAGATGGGCAGAGGCATACAGATGGGAAGAGGCATACAGATGGGCAGAGGCCTGCAGATGGACAGAGGCCTGCAGATGGGCAGAGGCCTGCAGACAGACACAGGCCACCAGACGTACAGAGGCCTGTAAATGGGCAGAGGCCTACAGATGGGCAAAGGCCTGCAGATGGGCAGAGACCTGCAGATGGGCAGCGGCCTACAGATGGGCAGAGGCCTGCAGATGGACAGAGGCCTACAGATGGACAGAGGCCTGCAGACGGACGTTCAGGGAAAGGCCACGGAAAGCGTGGCCGAAACGAGTGGCAGTCAGAGACTGGCCAGTCAAACCGCGAGACCGAAATCCACGATGCAAACCGAACCTCTAAAGGCCAAGGTTCACCTCCTGATCCGCAATCTCAACCCGAGAGCAAAGGTCAAACGTCTAAAGAGGCTGATGAGGAACCGAGTTTGATAAACGGAGATGGACGGGATCGGAATCTGGAAGTGGAAGGCCGGCGGACGGACGATGAAGGTCGAGATTCGGAGCCCAGTGGCAGAGACCGACATTTGAAGAGGCGCGTCGGCAATCGGAGAGGAAAGCCGAGCGATGGTTCGACGGGACGGAGCCCCGGGCCTCGGGACGCCGGGGAAGTTCATCGGGAGGCCCCGGGGGGTGTTGAACCGTCGCGGCTGGAAGGGGGCGTCGACGCGACAAGCGATGGCTTCTCGAGGCGCCCCGAACGAAGTTCCGATCGACGGGGAGAGGCGGAGGAAAGCCGCATGAGGGCCGATCGCGGCGGCGCCAAGAAACAGAAGAAGAGCGGGAGAAGGCTGAAGGGAGAAGGCGAGGCCACGGAGCAAGGAAGCTTTGCCGACGGTCGGCGGTCGGCGGTCGTGGGTTTTGAGGGCGACCGAGAGAGCGTCGTCGGTGGTGGCGTCACGTGGACGGTGCCAGGCGACGGCACAGCGAAGCGCGGCCGCCTCGACTCTGACGTCGAAGAATTCTCCGGGCGCCAGCAGATGTGCAGAGGCCTGCAGGCGGATGCGGGCCCCCGGTTTGCCGGTTTAACCCCGAGGAACGATGGCCACGGTGAGGAGGACAACGACGATGATGAGACGTCCAGGAGCGGTACGGCCGCCCTCCCCGGCGGCGAGGACGCTCACCGGTCCTACCGCAGGGTCCCGCCACAGCTCCCGAACGGCTTCGACGTCTATCAACATCACCACCACCAGCAGCACCAGCAGCATCATCGCAACCACCACCAGCAGCAGTCTTCCAGCAACAACAGCAGCAGCCTCCAGTCCCGGCGCCGTCTGGTACGCTGCTCGCCCTACAGCGCTCCGCCATTCAAGATGCGGGCGCGGGGAGCCGGAGGAGGAGGAGCGGCGGGCACCCGGCGCTCGGGCAGCGCGTGGCCACGCGCGCGGCGACCCGGCACCGACGAAAGGAAGGCGCTGAGGAGGGCCGGCCGCCCGCTGCCGGACTCGCTCACGGCCGCCCTCGCCGAATGGAGGGGCCGCTCGCCGTACGCGGCGCCCGTCGTGCCGGGCCGGAGGGCGCGAGGGGTGCCGGCTCGTGGCCGGAAGGCGGGGGTCAAGGAGGCGGCGGCGGAGTTGAAGGAGGGCCTGGCTGGAGGGGCTGCCGATGGAGGAGGAGGAGGAGGTGTGGATGAAGCAATGTCTCCATCTCATCAAAAAGGACTTTGAGCTGCTTGAGATGGAGGAGGCCTAGGTGGTACAGGAGTGAAATCGTGCAGATGCAGTGTGGAAGAGGGAGGAGGTGGAGCGGCCACAGAAGACCGGGGAGATGGGAGATGAGTTGCGGAGTGGATGGCGGAGGCCCAGGAGGAGATGGGTGAGGAGATGAGTTCGGAATGTCGTGCACGAGAAGTGGAAATATGTTGCAGAGGTCCCACCATCTTTAACATCTCCATGAACCCGCCACTGCCTTGTCTCACTCCACTCCACTCCCCTCCACACACTCTCCTACCTTTCATCTCACTCCGCGCCCCACCACGCACTCTCCGACATCCCCCCTCTCAGCAGGGAAACACAGCAGCAGCAGCAGTGCCTTCATTGGTGGTGATAATCACCCTACGATATAGGAACGATGGCACCCATAGCACATGAACTTACGATTGAATGGGTGAGCGAATGTGTGGTGCGGGTGAGTGAATGGATGGGTGGTTGATTTAATTAATTAGTGGGTAGGTAAGTGCATGGATGGGTGGCTGAGTATATTAATGAGTGGGTAGGTGAGTGAATTAATGGGTGGTTGAGTGAGTATATTGAGTGGATATGAGAGTGAATGGAGAGGGAGTTGAGTGAGTTAATTATTGTGTGGGTAGGTGAGTGAGTGGATGGGTGGTTGAGTTAGTGAGTGGGTAGCTGAATGACTGATCAGGTGGGTGGGCGACTTCTTCCCAACGCGTCATCACCGTGCGAGATTGGGGCGGTGAAACAACGCAACCGAGCCAGCAACCAACCCCGTGCGCTAACATCGGCGATTAAAATCACTGGTTAAAATCGGCGGTTAAAATCAGTGGTTAAAATCGGCGATTAAAATCGGTGGTTAAAATCGGCGGTTAAAATCGGTGGTTAAAATCGGCGATTAAAATCGGTGGTTAAAATCGGCGATTAAAATCTGCTTAAAATCGGCGATAAAAATCACTGGTTAAAATCGGCGATTAAAATCGGTGGTTAAAATCGGCGATTAAAATCGGTGGTTAAAATCGGCGGTTAAAATCGGTGGTTAAAATCGGCGATTAAAATCGGTGGTTAAAATCGGCGATTAAAATCTGCTTAAAATCGGCGATAAAAATCACTGGTTAAAATCGGCGATTAAAATCGGTGGTTAAAATCGGCGATTAAAATCGGTGGTTAAAATCGGCGGTTAAAATCGGTGGTTAAAATCGGCGATTAAAATCGGTGGTTAAAATCGGCGATTAAAATCTGCTTAAAATCGGCGATAAAAATCACTGGTTAAAATCGGCGATTAAAATCGGTGGTTAAAATCGGCGGTTAAAATCGGTGGTTAAAATCGGCGATTAAAATTAATGGTTAAAATCAGCGATTAAAATCGGTGGTTAAATTTGGCGATTAAAATCTGCTTAAAATCGGCGATTAAAATCAGTGGTTAAAATCGGCGATTAAAATCGGCGATTAAAATCAGTGGTTAAAATCGGCGGTTAAAATCGGCGGTTAAAATCGGCGGTTAAAATCGGCGGTTAAAATCGGCGATTAAAATCAGTGGTTAAAATCGGCGATTAAAATCAGAGGTTAATATCGGCGGTCGTTCTCCACCTCGTCTCGCTACTTGTGATCCCCGTTGTTGAATTTTATTTCATCCGAGTGGTAACTCCCCCCCTTCCTCCCCCACGCCTTGCCTGACCCAACGTGGTTGCGAGGTAAAATGAACGTTACGAACACTGAACGTCGATATCTAAACGGATGTGTCTTATTACGCGAGTTGAATCCTCAAGTAGCTAAGCAACTGCGAACGAATGCCGAAAAGCATTTCGACGAACGCCGCTGAACGCGTGGCATCGTTGGTTAGCGATTGCCGGCTACTCTTGCAAACCAACATTGACAGTGAGTTTAGGAAGGTCGTTTATATCTTTCTAGGTTACCGTTTGCACTTCGTTATTTTATATTGACTCGCCCGCGCACGATACAATTCCACACATTTATAAATCACCTCGCGTACCCCCCTGGGACATTGCCCGCTTGTAACCCCCAGGGGTGCCGTCCATACCACCGCCGGTTGAGAACCCACTGCGCTAAATCATTGCTACGACTGTATTCGTGTTATAGTTATTCAATACAGAGTGCTACTCATACCGCAGTGTGTGTGTGTGTGTCGCAGCTGTCTAGGCACAGTACCTTGAGACCCGATCGTATAGACCACGCGCGTTGTAATATCTACCACAACAACTCAAGACGGTAGAGATGACAGAGATGAGGATGTTGCCGTGGGTGCTGGTGTCTAATCAGGGAGGGCACGGGGGTGAGAAATGAAGACGTGCGAGGTTGAGTCGAGGTGGTAGAAATCCGAGATGAGAGAGAGAGAAGTCCCCGGTGTGGTTTGGTCATGTTGAGAGACGACAGGACAATTGTGTGGGGGGGGCGAGGGGGGGGTCAGGAGGTGGCGAGTGATGCGAGTGGAAGGAAAGAGGTGAAGAGGATGAAGAGGTGGGGGGGGGATGCGGTGCGATCGGACGAGGTGGATCGAGGATCGGTGAGAGAGAGGGCGCAGGGCGGGGCAAGGTGATGGTTTTGATTGGGTCCTCAGGGTAGAGAACCATCTGAGGACCCAATCAACACCATCACCTTGCCATACATAGCAGGGGTCACCAAAAGGATTTCCAAAATCTTGAACAAACACAAGATCCAAGTTCGGTTCAATAGAGTACACAACATCCGTGATTTGATCCCATCGGTGAAGGATGCGATTCCGGACATGCAACGTCCTGTTGACTAACACATTCCTGCGGAGGGGGCTGGTAGGAACGTTGGTTGCTCGGTCAGTGCCCAGGGTCAACGGCGGCACCACGTGGTGCATTCCGCACAATATGCCCGACTGTGAGGGCGGGCACAAGCTGGCGTGAGTAGGTTACACGTTGAGTTTTATAAGGGCACCACGGGGTGACCAGCCCCACCCCACCCAGCCCCACTCAGCCCCACCACTCCCACCCCCCACCCAGCCCCTCCCCACCCAGCTCCTCCCTACCCTCCCCTCTCCACCCAGCCGCACCCCTCCCACGTGGACAGACATCCACAGACATACACAATCCCCTGCCTCCTGTGAATGAATCCCGGTTGGGCTTCCAGTCCACTACGTTTCCTACTACCAGTATAAGCTGAGTTGTGTCTGCGGCAGCAGTTACATTGGTGAAACGAGGCGACGTGTCTCAGACCGGGTTCATGAACACAAAGCGGATTTGAAACACGACAGAACCAACACTTCGGCGGTGGTGGATCATTGTTTCAACGCGGTGGGCACACGTGACATTATTTTTTCCCGAGACCAAGGTGCTCTGCAAACCCTCGGGCTACCATCAGAGATTTGTTCATGACGCCATCCAGATATACAAACGCAGACAAAACCTTAATCGAGAAGATGGATTCAGATTGAGCAATCATTGGAAGGACGTGACACACCACGTCAAGTTTTAACTGCTGTGATTCTGTTTTCGTTGACTAATTCAAGCTCATGGATATGCTAATTTCTCCAGCCCCCACCCGTCCCTGCACGCCACAAACCCTCCCTCCTCTCCCCCCGTGAACTTCTGCAGCCACGACTCGACACCCCCCCATCCCATTCCTCTATAAAGCCACAACAACAGATCACAGATCATTCTGTCTCACCTGATGACGGACGCTTGTGTTGCGACCGAAACTTTACCGAAATAACCAGAGGCTATGGATCCCTGCAGCCACGAATGCTTCAAACCAGGAGGGATCGTAGGCAGGCCGGCCTAAGTGTTTCTAACCGGCGAAGATGTTCCATTATGGGGGGGGGTCCACGTTTCGCAAGCGCAGAGAAGGGAGGGAATGACCGTGGCCGAGAAGACCTGAAGCTTAGTGCGGAGCGACAGACCAGGTAGCTTCCACACAGCGTTACGCAACCGATGAAAAGATATTGCCGCTCGACTGATTCATTTTCATTTATTTTGGTATAGCCCTGTGAGCCATGCGGCTCTTGACTCGGGTGCAACCACAACAAACAAAAACATGAACGAAGAACATCTTAAAGTGACGACGCGCAACAGAAAAATCGATTAAAAAACAGCAAAGTCTTCCAGAAAAAAATCACCGTTTATCATCGCTGTGTGCAAAACTCCCAGGGGGATGCAAGTCAAAACAATAACAACCATAAGACAATTTAGATTAAAGTTATCAGTCTAACTATGTACTACAGCAAACAAATATGGCTAAACCAAAACGTTTTCGAAATCAACAAAATTAATCTATAAAAACAATGTAACAGTGATCATAGGAACTGTGATTAAAATGTAACAATAAACGATATACATCACATGTACGACCAAACTTCGCAGCCATAGCTGGCAACATGAGTCACTCCATAACAGCAGGAGTACCAGTAGCAGTATCAACATTTTTAAATGCACTTTTAAAGATCAGCACACTATAATCAAAACTCAAGATCATACTTTGCAGCGGTCATCCGGAGCAATGCATTTGATTTCAGGCCACTGAATAGCAGTGGCAGCTAGGGGTGTACAACTCCTCTAGAGCAGTTTTGAGTGAAGACCTCACAGGTAATGATCCACGTTGCAGTTTATTGGCGATAGCATTCCAGACCCTGGGGGCATCAACAGCAAATGCCCTTCCTCCAGTATTTGTACGGCATGAATGTGAAGCTGGTAAATGAGCGAGGACCTGATGTCACAATTCGGTGTGAGACCTCTGCTGTCAAACCGGAGCCGGTCATGAGCACACTGCCCAGGTATGGGAAACTCTCCACTCTCTCCACAACTGCCCCATCACCAATTGAGAGTTGTAGGGGTGGAGTGTCCGATGGTACAAAATACCCAGGCAGGTTCTCCGTTTTGGTGAGGCTGATAAGGCCCCACCTCTTGGTGGCACACTCCAGGTTCAGCAGCAGCGCCTCCAACTCCTCTTTTGAGTGAGCAGCAATCACCAGATCATCGGCATACATAACGTGGTTGACCAATAGGGTCAACCACACACAAAGATCCCCGTATAGCCTTAACAGGCTGTAGGGGCAAGTGCTGTTAGCGAGCACCTATGAAGGCCGGAACGGTACACGAGGGGGTGGGTGGCCAGCACCACGCCCGACCACCTTTATCTCCCCAGTGGCGATGTTTACACCGCACCAGGTACTCATTTGAGGCTGAGTCGACCTAGGGGAGGCCCAGGACTGGTTCAGATAGCGCTAACCACTACACTACCGCTCCCCACCACATACACATAGAACATGCATATACAGACACGCACACATACAGACACACATACAGACACACATATACCGGATTATAAGACGCACCCCCCTCCAGAACGTTTTGATCCCAAGACGCAGTGCAGGAGAACAAAGTGCGTCTTAGATTCCGGACAACGCGGCGTGCTGACAACAACAACAGCAGAGGCGCAGCCCCTGAAAGTGCCCGCTCACACCACTGCTGGTGGAAGGGCCTCGTCCACTAGAGGCCGCTATAGGGAGGGGGGGAGTAGGGGGGGGGTGCTCTGCAGGGGGTATGGGGGGGTCTCTCTGAGGCTGTGATGCGTGCGCGTGGTGGGAGTGTTGTACGGTACGCTCTATGGGATCCCAGCAAACATTAACCCGAATTGTAGCGAGTCGCGTCCCTCACTGTCAGCGCGAGGGGGCTGGGGGAGCCGGGGCGGACACGGCGCGGAGTTAGGGGGAGATACACGGACAGAGACACAGGCAGAGAGAGACACGGACAGAGACACAGACAGAGAGAGACACGGACAGAGACACAGACAGAGAGAGACACGGACAGAGACACAGACAGATAGAGACACGGACAGAGACAGACAGAGAGACACGGACAGAGAGAGAGAGACACAGACAGAGAGAGACACGGACAGAGACAGAGAGAGACACAGACAGATAGAGACACAGACAGAGACACAGACAGAGAGAGACACGGACAGAGAGAGACACGGACAGAGACACGGACAGAGGCACGGACAGAGACACAGACAAAGAGTAGCACAAACACACACAGGCACACATACACAGACACACAGTTACACACAGACACACAGTTACACACAGACACACAGGTACACACACAGGTACACACACAGGTACACACACAGGTACACACAGACACACAGGTACACACAGACACAGGTACACACACACAGACACACAGGTACACACACAGACACACACAAGGACACACACACAGGTACACACACAGACACACACAGGCACACACACACAGGTACACAGACACACACAGGTACACACACAGACACACACACAGGCACACACAGACACACACACAGGTACACAGACACACAGGTACACAGACAACATCCATAGAAGCACAAAGACAAAGATCCCCCGTGTGGCCTTAACAGACTTGGGGCAAGTGCTGTTAGCGAGCACCTCTGAAGGCCGGCACTGCACACGAGTGGGTAAGTGGCCAACACCACGCCCGGCCGCCTTTGTCTCCCCTAGTAGCGATGTTTACACACCACACCAGCTACTCATTTGAGGCTGGGTCCACCTAGGGGAGACCCAGAACCGGTTCAGATAATTGTCACTGGCGGTGTTGGCCGTGAGCGGGAATCGAACCCGGGTCGCTGCACTGCCGCTTGCCACAAGACAGAGAGAGACAGAGACATAGAGACACAGAGACATAGACACACAGAGACATAGACACACAGAGACATAGACACACAGAGACATAGACACTGAGACACACAGAGACATAGACACAGAGACAAAGAGACATAGACACACAGAGACATACAGAGACATAGACACAGACACACAGACACACACACGGACACACAGACACACACGGACGCACAGACAACACACAGACACACATAGACACACAGAGACACACCGAGACATAGACACACACAGACACACACACGGACACACACAGACACACACAGACACAGGCGTGGACTGAAGATTGGGCTCAAGCAGCGCTACTCAAAGATGAGAGTGGCTTTGATGACGACGATGATGTTGATGTTGTTAGTGATGATGTTGTTAGTGATGATGATGTGAGTGATGATGTTGTTAGTGATAATGATGTGAGTGATGATGTTGTTAGTGATGATGATGTTAGTGATGTTGATGTTGTTAGTGATGATGTTGTTGATGTTGTTAGTGATGATGATGTTAGTGATGATGATGTCGTTAGTGATTATGTCGTTAGTGATGATGTTGTTAGTAATGATGTTGATGTTGGTAGTGATGATGATGGTATTCGTAGTGATTATGATGTTGATGATGATGATGTTGGTCGTGATGATGTTGGTAGTGATGATGCATTCGTGGTGATGGTAGAAGGTATGATGATGATGGTGGTCGTGGTGGTGGTGAGGTTGATGGTTGTGATGATTATGATGGTGGTGGTAGTAGTGATTGAGTAAATGGTAATGATGATGGTAGTTGCGATGATGGTGATGGTAATGATGTAGATGATGGTGGTAATGATGATGATGGTGGTGGTAGTGATGATGTAGATGATGGTGGTAGTGATGATGTAGATGGTGGTGGTAATGATGTAGATGATGGTGGTAGTGATGATGTAGATGATGGTGGTAGTGATGATGTGGATGGTGGTGGTAGTGATGATGTGGATGGTGGTGGTAGTGATGATGTGGATGGTGGTAGTGATGATGTAGATGATGGTGGTAGTGATGATGTAGATGATGGTGGTAGTGATGATGTAGATGGTGGTGGTAGTGATGATGTAGATGATGGTGGTAGTGATGATGTAGATGGTGGTGGTAGTGATGATGTAGATGATGGTAGTAGTGATGATGTAGATGATGGTAGTAGTGATGATGAGGGTAGTAGTGATGATGTAGATGATGGTGGTAGTGATGATGTAGATGATGGTGGTAGTGATGATGAGGGTAGTAGTGATGATGTAGAAGGTGGTAGTGATGATGTAGATGATGGTGGTAGTGATGATGTAGATGATGTAGATGATGGTGGTAGTGATGATGTAGATGATGTAGATGATGGTGGTAATGGTCGTCATGATGATCATAATGCTGATGTCGGTATTGATGGTGATGATGGTTGTGAAGCTGATCTAATGATTGATAGTGATGATGGTGGTTGTGATGGTGATGATGGTGGTTGTGATTATGGTAAAAAAATTTATAGTGATGGTGGTGATGATGGTGGTGAAGCTGATCAAATGATTGATAGTGATGATGGTGGTTGTGATGGTGATGATGTTGGTTGTGATAATGGTAAAAAAATTTATAGTGATGATGGTGGTGATGGTGATGATGGTGATGATGGTGGTATTGATGGTGGATGTGATGGTGGTGATGGTGGTTGTAATGGTGACAGTGGTTGTGACGGTGGTTGTGATGATGGTGATCATGGTGATGGTGGTTGTGATGATGATTGTGATCATGGTGATGGTGATCATGGTGATGGTGGTGATGGTGACCGTGGTGATGGTGATGGTGGTGATGGTGACCATGGTGATGGTGATGGTGGTGATGGTGACCATGGTGATGGTGACCATGGTGATGGTGACCATGGTGATGGTGACGGTGGTGATGGTGACCATGGTGATGGTGACCATAGTGATGGTGACCATGGTGATGGTGACGGTGGTGATGGTGACCGTGGTGATGGTGACCATGGTGATGGTGACCATGGTGATGGTGACCATGGTGATGGTTGTCTACCACACACCACGCTGGTTACTCATTCACTTGTCCCGAGTTACGGCTCAACCCCTCCCACAACTCCCCCCCCCAACTCCCACCCCCCTCCCTCCCCCCTCCCTCCCTCCCCCCTCACTCCCCCCTCCCTCCCCCCTCCCTCCCCCCCCCGGACTGCTGCAGGCTGCGGGTGATCGACCGCAAAATGTGGCCGAGGTCTTTTTTATTGAAAAACAAAAATACGTAGTGATGGTGATGGTGGTGATGGTGGTGATGGTGATGGTGGTGATGGTGGTGGTGGTGATGGTGGTGATGGTGATGATGGTGATGGTGGTGATGGTGATGGTGGTGGTGATGGTGGTGATGGTCATGGTGGTGATGGTGATGGTGGTGATGGTGATGGTGGTGGTGATGGTGGTGGTGATGGTGGTGATGGTGATGATGGTGATGGTGGTGATGGTGGTGATGGTGATGGTGGTGATGGTGGTGGTGGTGATGGTGGTGATGGTGATGATGGTGATGGTGGTGATGGTGGTGATGGTGATGGTGGTGGTGATGGTGGTGATGGTGATGGTGGTGATGGTGATGGTGGTGATGGTGATGGTGGTGATGGTGGTGATGGTGGTGATGGTGATGGTGGTGATGGTGATGGTGGTGATGGTGGTGATGGTGATGGTGGTGATGGTGGTGGTGGTGATGGTGGTGATGGTGATGATGGTGATGGTGGTGATGGTGGTGATGGTGATGGTGGTGGTGATGGTGGTGATGGTGATGGTGGTGATGGTGATGGTGGTGGTGATGGTGGTGATGGTGGTGATGGTGATGGTGGTGATGGTGATGATGGTGGTGATGGTGATGGTGGTGATGGTGGTGATGGTGATGATGGTGGTGATGGTGATGGTGGTGATGGTGGTGATGGTGATGGTGGTGATGGTGATGATGGTGGTGATGGTGGTGATGGTGGTGATGGTGATGGTGGTGATGGTGATGATGGTGGTGATGGTGATGGTGGTGATGGTGATGGTGGTGGTGATGGTGATGATGGTGATGGTGGTGATGGTGATGGTGGTGGTGATGGTGGTGATGGTGGTGATGGTGATGGTGGTGATGGTGATGGTGGTGATGGTGGTGGTGATGGTGGTGATGGTGATGGTGGTGGTGATGGTGGTGATGGTGGTGATGGTGGTGATGGTGATGGTGGTGATGGTGATGGTGATGATGGTGATGATGGTGATGGTGGTGGTGATGGTGGTGATGGTGGTGATGGTGATGGTGGTGATGGTGGTGGTGATGGTGATGGTGGTGATGGTGGTGATGGTGATGGTGGTGATGGTGATGGTGGTGGTGATGGTGGTGATGGTGGTGATGGTGGTGATGGTGATGGTGGTGATGGTGGTGGTGATGGTGATGATGGTGGTGATGGTGGTGGTGGTGATGGTGATGATGGTGATGGTGGTGATGGTGATGGTGGTGATGGTGGTGGTGATGGTGGTGATGGTGATGGTGGTGATGGTGATGGTGGTGATGGTGGTGATGGTGATGGTGGTGGTGATGGTGATGGTGGTGATGGTGGTGATGGTGATGGTGGTGATGGTGATGGTGGTGATGGTGGTGATGGTGATGGTGGTGATGGTGGTGATGGTGGTGATGGTGATGGTGGTGATGGTGGTGATGGTGGTGGTGATGGTGGTGATGGTGATGGTGGTGATGGTGGTGATGGTGATGGTGGTGATGGTGGTTATGGTGGTGATGGTGATGGTGGTGATGGTGGTGGTGATGGTGGTGGTGATGGTGGTGATGGTGGTGGTGGTGATGGTGGTGATGGTGGTGATGGTGGTGGTGATGGTGATGGTGGTGATGGTGATGGTGGTGATGGTGGTGGTGGTGATGGTGGTGGTGGTGATGGTGGTGATGGTGATGATGGTGATGGTGGTGATGGTGATGGTGGTGGTGGTGGTGATGGTGGTGATGGTGGTGATGGTGGTGATGGTGATGGTGGTGATGATGGTGGTGATGGTGATGATGGTGGTGGTGATGGTGGTGATGGTGATGATGGTGATGGTGGTGATGGTGATGGTGGTGATGGTGGTGATGGTGGTGGTGATGGTGATGGTGGTGATGGTGATGATGGTGATGGTGGTGATGGTGATGATGGTGATGATGGTGGTGATGGTGGTGATGGTGGTGATGGTGGTGGTGGTGGTGATGGTGGTGATGGTGATGGTGGTGATGGTGGTGATGGTGATGATGGTGGTGATGGTGGTGATGGTGGTGATGGTGATGGTGGTGATGGTGGTGATGGTGATGGTGGTGGTGATGGTGGTGATGGTGGTGATGGTGATGATGGTGATGGTGGTGGTGATGGTGATGGTGGTGATGGTGATGGTGGTGATGGTGATGGTGGTGGTGATGGTGGTGATGGTGGTGATGGTGGTGATGGTGATGGTGGTGATGGTGATGGTGGTGATGGTGATGGTGGTGATGGTGATGGTGGTGGTGATGGTGATGATGGTGGTGGTGGTGATGGTGATGATGGTGATGGTGGTGATGGTGGTGATGGTGGTGGTGATGGTGGTGATGGTGGTGATGGTGATGGTGGTGATGGTGGTGGTGATGGTGGTGGTGGTGATGGTGGTGATGGTGATGATGGTGATGGTGGTGATGGTGATGGTGGTGATGGTGGTGGTGGTGATGGTGGTGATGGTGGTGATGGTGGTGGTGGTGATGATGGTGGTGATGGTGATGATGGTGGTGGTGATGGTGGTGATGGTGATGATGGTGATGGTGGTGATGGTGGTGATGGTGGTGGTGATGGTGATGGTGGTGATGGTGATGATGGTGATGGTGGTGATGGTGATGATGGTGATGATGGTGGTGATGGTGGTGATGGTGGTGATGGTGGTGGTGGTGATGGTGGTGATGGTGATGGTGGTGATGGTGGTGATGGTGATGATGGTGATGATGGTGGTGATGGTGGTGACGGTGGTGATGGTGATGGTGGTGATGGTGGTGATGGTGATGGTGGTGGTGATGGTGGTGATGGTGGTGATGGTGATGGTGGTGATGGTGATGGTGGTGGTGATGCTGGTGATGGTGATGGTGGTGATGGTGGTGATGGTGGTGGTGATGGTGATGATGGTGGTGATGGTGGTGATGGTGATGGTGGTGGTGATGGTGGTGATGGTGGTGATGGTGATGGTGGTGATGGTGATGGTGGTGGTGATGGTGGATGATGGTGGTGATGGTGGTGGTGGTGATGGTGATGATGGTGATGGTGGTGATGGTGGTGATGGTGATGGTGGTGATGGTGGTGATGGTGGTGATGGTGATGGTGGTGATGGTGGTGGTGATGGTGATGGTGGTGATGGTGATGGTGGTGGTGATGGTGATGATGGTGGTGATGGTGGTGGTGGTGATGGTGATGATGGTGATGGTGGTGATGGTGGTGATGGTGGTGATGGTGATGGTGGTGATGGTGATGGTGGTGGTGATGGTGGTGATGGTGATGGTGGTGGTGATGGTGGTGATGGTGGTGATGGTGATGGTGGTGATGGTGATGGTGGTGATGGTGATGGTGGTGGTGATGGTGATGGTGGTGATGGTGGTGATGGTGATGGTGGTGATGGTGATGGTGGTGGTGATGGTGGTGATGGTGATGGTGGTGATGGTGGTGATGGTGGTGATGGTGATGGTGGTGATGGTGGTGGTGATGGTGGTGATGGTGATGGTGGTGATGGTGATGGTGATGATGGTGATGATGGTGATGGTGGTGGTGATGGTGGTGATGGTGGTGATGGTGATGGTGGTGATGGTGATGGTGGTGGTGATGGTGATGGTGGTGATGGTGGTGATGGTGATGGTGGTGATGGTGGTGGTGATGGTGGTGATGGTGGTGATGGTGATGGTGGTGATGGTGATGGTGGTGGTGATGGTGATGATGGTGGTGATGGTGGTGATGGTGATGATGGTGATGGTGGTGGTGATGGTGATGGTGGTGATGGTGGTGATGGTGGTGATGGTGATGGTGGTGGTGATGGTGGTGATGGTGGTGATGGTGGTGATGGTGATGGTGGTGATGGTGATGGTGGTGATGGTGATGGTGGTGATGGTGATGGTGGTGGTGATGGTGATGATGGTGGTGGTGGTGATGGTGATGATGGTGATGGTGGTGATGGTGGTGATGGTGGTGGTGATGGTGGTGATGGTGGTGATGGTGATGGTGGTGATGGTGGTGGTGATGGTGGTGGTGGTGATGGTGGTGATGGTGATGATGGTGATGGTGGTGATGGTGATGGTGGTGATGGTGGTGGTGATGGTGGTGATGGTGGTGATGGTGGTGGTGGTGATGATGGTGGTGATGGTGATGATGGTGGTGGTGATGGTGGTGATGGTGGTGATGGTGATGGTGGTGATGGTGGTGGTGATGGTGGTGATGGTGATGGTGGTGATGGTGATGGTGATGATGGTGATGATGGTGATGGTGGTGGTGATGGTGGTGATGGTGGTGATGGTGATGGTGGTGATGGTGATGGTGGTGGTGATGGTGATGGTGGTGATGGTGGTGATGGTGATGGTGGTGATGGTGGTGGTGATGGTGGTGATGGTGGTGATGGTGATGGTGGTGATGGTGATGGTGGTGGTGATGGTGATGATGGTGGTGATGGTGGTGGTGGTGATGGTGATGATGGTGATGGTGGTGATGGTGATGGTGGTGATGGTGGTGGTGATGGTGGTGATGGTGATGGTGGTGATGGTGATGGTGGTGATGGTGGTGATGGTGATGGTGGTGGTGATGGTGATGGTGGTGATGGTGGTGATGGTGATGGTGGTGATGGTGATGGTGGTGATGGTGGTGATGGTGATGGTGGTGATGGTGGTGATGGTGGTGATGGTGATGGTGGTGATGGTGGTGATGGTGATGGTGGTGATGGTGATGGTGGTGGTGATGGTGGTGATGGTGATGGTGGTGATGGTGGTGATGGTGGTTATGGTGGTGATGGTGATGGTGGTGATGGTGGTGATGGTGGTGGTGTGATGGTGGTGGTGATGGTGGTGATGGTGATGGTGGTGATGGTGGTGATGGTGGTGATGGTGATGGTGGTGATGGTGGTGATGGTGATGGTGGTGATGGTGATGGTGGTGATGGTGGTGGTGATGGTGGTGGTGGTGATGGTGGTGATGGTGATGATGGTGATGGTGGTGATGGTGATGGTGGTGATGGTGGTGGTGGTGATGGTGGTGATGGTGGTGATGGTGATGGTGGTGATGATGGTGGTGATGGTGATGATGGTGGTGGTGATGGTGGTGATGGTGATGATGGTGATGGTGGTGATGGTGATGGTGGTGATGGTGGTGATGGTGGTGGTGATGGTGATGGTGGTGATGGTGATGATGGTGATGGTGGTGATGGTGATGATGGTGATGATGGTGGTGATGGTGGTCATGGTGGTGATGGTGATGGTGGTGATGGTGGTGATGGTGATGATGGTGGTGATGGTGGTGATGGTGATGATGGTGATGGTGGTGATGGTGATGGTGGTGGTGATGGTGGTGATGGTGGTGATGGTGATGGTGATGATGGTGATGGTGGTGGTGATGGTGGTGATGGTGGTGATGGTGATGGTGGTGGTGATGGTGGTGATGGTGGTGATGGTGATGGTGGTGATGGTGATGATGGTGGTGATGGTGATGGTGGTGGTGATGGTGGTGGTGGTGATGGTGATGATGGTGGTGGTGGTGATGGTGATGATGGTGATGGTGGTGATGGTGGTGATGGTGATGGTGGTGGTGATGGTGGTGATGGTGATGGTGGTGATGGTGATGGTGGTGATGGTGATGGTGGTGGTGATGGTGGTGATGGTGATGGTGGTGGTGATGGTGGTGATGTGGTGATGGTGGTGGTGGTGATGGTGATGGTGATGATGGTGGTGATGGTGGTGATGGTGATGGTGGTGGTGATGGTGGTGATGGTGGTGATGGTGATGGTGGTGATGGTGATGATGGTGGTGATGGTGATGATGGTGGTGATGGTGGTGGTGGTGGTGATGGTGATGATGGTGATGGTGGTGATGGTGGTGGTGATGGTGATGGTGGTGATGGTGGTGATGGTGGTGATGGTGATGGTGGTGATGGTGGTGGTGATGGTGATGGTGGTGATGGTGATGGTGGTGGTGATGGTGATGATGGTGGTGATGGTGGTGGTGGTGATGGTGGTGATGGTGGTGATGGTGATGATGGTGGTGATGGTGGTGATGGTGGTGATGGTGATGGTGGTGATGGTGATGGTGGTGGTGGATGGTGGTGATGGTGATGGTGGTGATGGTGGTGATGGTGGTGATGGTGATGGTGGTGATGGTGATGGTGGTGATGGTGATGGTGGTGGTGATGGTGATGGTGGTGATGGTGGTGATGGTGATGGTGGTGATGGTGGTGGTGATGGTGGTGATGGTGGTGATGGTGATGGTGGTGATGGTGGTGATGGTGGTGATGGTGATGGTGGTGATGGTGGTGGTGATGGTGGTGATGGTGATGGTGGTGATGGTGGTGATGGTGGTGATGGTGGTGGTGATGGTGGTGGTGATGGTGGTGATGGTGATGGTGGTGATGGTGGTGATGGTGTGGTGATGGTGGTGATGGTGGTGGTGATGGTGGTGATGGTGGTGATGGGGATGGTGGTGATGGTGATGGTGGTGATGGTGATGGTGGTGGTGATGGTGGTGGTGGTGATGGTGGTGATGGTGATGATGGTGATGGTGGTGATGGTGATGGTGGTGATGGTGGTGATGGTGGTGATGGTGATGGTGGTGATGATGATGGTGGTGGTGATGATGGTGGTGGTGATGGTGGTGATGGTGATGGTGGTGATGATGGTGGTGATGGTGGGGGGGATGATGGTGGTGATGGTGGGGGTGATGGTGGTGATGGTGGTGGGTGATGATGGTGGTGATGGTGATGATGGTGGTGATGGTGGTGGTGATGATGGTGGTGATGGTGGTGAGGGTGGTGATATGGTGATGGTGATGGGAGTGGGATGGTGATGGGGGATGGTGGTGATGGGGGTGATGGTGTGGTGATGGTGGTGATGGTGATGGTGGTGATGATGGTGGTGATGGTGAGTGGTGGTGGTGTGGTGGTGATGGTGATGGTGATGGTGGTGATGGTGGTGATGTGATGGTGGGGTGGTGTTGGTGGTGATGGTGGGGGTGGGTGATGGGGGTGATGGGGATGGAGTGGGGGGTGGGGTGATGGTGGTGGTGTGGGGGGGGTGGGGGGGGGGGGGGATGGGGGGGGTGGGGGGGGTGGGGGGGGGGGGTGGGAGTGGGGGGGTGGGGGTGAGG
>NC_133740.1:11219658-11220794 GCF_048934315.1 Petromyzon marinus | reverse complement strand
ATTGGATTTTTTGCCCAGTAGCCAGTGATGATCCTATCATGTATGGTTCAGCTATTATGTTAGTGTAGCATGTAGTATACTCCCCACCCCCACCCCTCACCACCCCATCACCCACCACCACCATCACCACCATCCCACCACACCACCATCACCACCCATCACCACCACCACCATCACCACCATCAACCACCATCACCACCACCATCACCACCACCATCCCATCACCACCATCACCACCATCACCATCATCACCACCATCACCACCATCCCCACCACCACCACACCATCACCACCATCACCATCACCACCATCACCATCATCACCATCACCACCATCACCACCACCACGATCACCACCACCATCACCATCACCACCATCACCACCATCACCATCACCACCATCACCACCATCACCACCACCATCACCACCATCACCACCACCATCACCACCATCACCACCATCACCACCACCACCATCACCACCATCATCACCACCATCACCACCACCATCACCACCATCACCACCACCATCACCACCATCACCACCATCACCAACATCACCATCACCACCATCACCACCACCATCACCATCACCACCATCACCATCACCACCATCACCACCATCACCATCATCACCATCACCACCATCACCACCACCATCACCATCACCACCATCACCATCACCACCATCACCACCATCACCATCACCACCACCATCACCACCATCACCATCACCACCATCACCATCACCACCATCACCACCATCACCACCACCATCACCATCACCACCATCACCACCACCATCACCATCACCACCATCACCATCACCACCATCACCACCATCACCACCATCACCACCACCATCACCATCACCACCATCACCACCATCACCATCATCACCATCACCACCACCACCACCATCACCACATCATCACCATCACCACCACCATCACCATCACCACCATCACCATCACCACCATCACCACCATCACCATCACCACCATCACCACCATCACCACCACCATCACCATCACCACCATCACCACCATCACCATCATCACCATCACCACCACCACCATCACCACCATCATCACCATCACCACCACCATCACCATCACCACCATCACCATCACCACC
>NC_133740.1:11129658-11214658 GCF_048934315.1 Petromyzon marinus | reverse complement strand
CATCACCACCATCACCACCATCACCATCACCACCATCACCACCATCACCATCATCACCATCACCACCATCACCACCATCACCATCACCACCATCACCATCACCACCACCATCACCATCACCACCACCATCACCACCATCATCATCACCACCATCACCATCATCACCATCACCACCATCACCACCATCACCATCACCACCATCACCACCATCACCATCATCACCATCACCACCATCACCACCATCACCATCACCACCATCACCATCACCACCACCATCACCATCACCACCACCATCACCACCATCATCATCACCATCACCACCATCACCATCACCACCATCACCACCATCACCATCACCACCATCACCACCATCACCACCACCATCACCACCATCACCATCACCACCATCACCACCATCACCATCACCACCATCACCACCATCACCATCACCACCATCACCATCACCACCATCACCATCACCACCACCACCACCATCACCACCATCACCATCACCACCATCACCATCACTACCATCACCATCACCACCATCACCATCACCACCACCACCATCACCACCATCACCATCACCACCATCACCATCACTACGTCTTTTTGTTTTTCAATAAAAAAGACCTCGGCCACATTTTGCGGTCGATCACCCGCAGCCTGCAGCAGTCCAGGGGGGGGACGGAGGGGGGAGGGAGGGGGGGAGTTGGGGTGGGGGTGGGAGTTGGGGGGGGGGAGTTGGGGGGGGGGGGAGTTGGGGGGGGGGTTTGAGCCGTTACTCGGGACAAGTGAATGAGTAACCAGCGTGGTGTGTGGTAGACAACCATCACCATGGTCACCATCACCATGGTCACCATCACCATGGTCACCATCACCATGGTCACCATCACCACCGTCACCATCACCACGGTCACCATCACCACCGTCACCATCACCACCGTCACCATCACCACCGTCACCATCACCACCATCACCACGGTCACCATCACCACCATCACCATGATCACCATCACCATGATCACAATCATCATCACAACCACCATCACCAAGTTTACCATCATCACAACCACCATCACCATGATCACCATCATCACAACCACCGTCACAACCACTGTCACCATTACAACCACCATCACCACCATCACATCCACCATCAATACCACCATCATAACCACCATCACCACCATCATAACCACCCTCATAACCACCATCATCACCATCATCACCATCATCACTATACATTTTTTTACCATTATCACAACCAACATCATCACCATCACAACCACCATCATCACTATCAATCATTTGATCAGCTTCACCACCATCATCACCACCATCACTATAAATTTTTTACCATAATCACAACCACCATCATCACCATCACAACCACCATCATCACTATCAATCATTAGATCAGCTTCACAACCATCATCACCATCAATACCGACATCAGCATTATGATCATCATGACGACCATTACCACCATCATCTACATCATCACTACCACCATCATCTACATCATCACTACCACCTTCTACATCATCACTACCACCATCATCTACATCATCACTACCACCACCATCATCATCATCATTACCACGATCATCTACATCATTACCATCACCATCATCGCAACTACCATCATCATTACCATTTACTCAATCACTACTACCACCACCATCATAATCATCACAACCATCAACCTCACCACCACCACGACCACCATCATCATCATACCTTCTACCATCACCACGAATGCATCATCACTACCAACATCATCACGACCAACATCATCATCATCAACATCATAATCACTACGAATACCATCATCATCACTAACAACATCAACATCATTACTAACAACATCATCACTAACGACATAATCACTAACGACATCATCATCACTAACATCATCATCACTAACAACATCAACAACATCATCACTAACAACATCAACATCACTAACATCATCATCACTAACAACATCATCATCACTAACAACATCAACAACATCATCACTAACAACATCAACATCACTAACAACATCATCATCACTAACAACATCAACATCACTAACATCATCATCACTAACAACATCAACAACATCATCACTAACAACATCATCACTCACATCATCATCACTAACAACATCAACATCACTAACAACATCATCACTAACAACATCAACATCATCGTCGTCATCAAAGCCACTCTCACCTTTGAGTAGCGCTGCTTGAGCCCAATCTTCAGTCCACGCCTGTGTCTGTGTGTGTCTGTGTGTCCGTGTGTGTCTGTGTGTGTCTGTGTGTGTGTCTGTGTGTGTCTGTGTGTGTCTGTGTGTGTGTCTATGTCTCGGTGTGTCTCTGTGTGTCTATGTGTGTCTGTGTGTGTCTGTGCGTCCGTGTGTGTCTGTGTGTCCGTGTGTGTGTCTGTGTGTGTGTCTATGTCTCTGTGTGTCTCTGTGTGTCTATGTGTGTCTGTGTGTGTCTGTGCGTCCGTGTGTGTCTGTGTGTCCGTGTGTGTGTCTGTGTGTGTCTGTGTGTGTCTATGTCTCTTTGTCTCTGTGTGTC
Source organism: Petromyzon marinus (assembly GCF_048934315.1). Classification (NCBI taxonomy): domain Eukaryota; kingdom Metazoa; phylum Chordata; class Hyperoartia; order Petromyzontiformes; family Petromyzontidae; genus Petromyzon; species Petromyzon marinus. The sequence continues at coordinate 11,212,082 of NC_133740.1, read as the reverse complement.
TATGTCTCTGTGTGTCTCTGTGTGTCTATGTCTCTGTGTGTCTGTCTCTGTGTGTCTATGTCTCTGTGTGTCTATGTCTCTGTGTGTCTATGTCTCTGTGTGTCTCTGTGTCTATGTCTATGTGTGTCTCTGTGTGTCTATGTCTCTGTGTGTCTATGTCTCTGTGTGTCTCTGTGTGTCTCTGTGTGTCTATGTCTCTGTGTGTCTATGTCTCTGGGTGTCTCTGTGTGTCTATGTCTCTGTGTGTCTATGTCTCTGTGTGTCTATGTCTCTGTGTCTATGTCTCTGTGTGTCTATGTCTCTGTGTGTCTCTGTGTGTCTATGTCTCTGTGTGTCTATGTCTCTGGGTGTCTCTGTGTGTCTATGTCTCTGTGTGTCTATGTCTCTGTGTGTCTATGTCTCTGTGTGTCTATGTCTCTGTGTGTCTATGTCTCTGTGTGTCTCTGTGTGTCTATGTCTCTGTGTGTCTGTCTCTGTGTGTCTATGTCTCTGTGTGTCTATGTCTCTGTGTGTCTATGTCTCTGTGTGTCTGTGTCTATGTGTGTCTCTGTGTGTCTATGTCTCTGTGTGTCTATGTCTCTGTGTGTCTCTGTGTGTCTATGTCTCTGGGTGTCTCTGTGTGTCTATGTCTCTGTGTGTCTATGTCTCTGTGTGTCTATGTCTCTGTGTCTATGTCTCTGTGTGTCTATGTCTCTGTGTGTCTATGTCTCTGGGTGTCTATGTGTGTCTATGTCTCTGTGTGTCTATGTCTCTGTGTCTATGTCTCTGTGTGTCTATGTCTCTGTGTGTCTATGTCTCTGGGTGTCTCTGTGTGTCTATGTCTCTGTGTGTCTATGTCTCTGTGTGTCTATGTCTCTGTGTGTCTGTCTCTGTGTGTCTATGTCTCTGTGTGTCTATGTCTCTGTGTGTCTATGTCTCTGTGTGTCTGTGTCTATGTCTATGTGTGTCTCTGTGTGTCTATGTCTCTGTGTGTCTATGTCTCTGGGTGTCTCTGTATCTATGTGTGTCTATGTGTGTCTATGTCTCTGTGTGTCTATGTCTCTGTGTCTATGTCTCTGTGTCTATGTCTCTGTGGGTCTGTGTGTCTATGTCTCTGTGTGTCTCTGTGTCTATGTCTCTGTGTGTCTATGTCTCTGTGTGTCTATGTCTCTGTGTCTATGTCTCTGTGTGTCTATGTCTCTGTGTGTCTATGTCTCTGTGTGTCTATGTCTCTGTGTGTCTATGTCTCTGTGTGTCTATGTCTCTGTGTGTCTATGTCTCTGTGTGTCTATGTCTCTGTGTCTATGTCTCTGTCTATGTCTCTGTGTGTCTATGTCTCTGTGGGTCTCTGTGTCTATGTCTCTGAGTCTATGTGTGTCTATGTCTCTGTGTGTCTATGTCTCTGTGTGTCTATGTGTGTCTATGTGTGTCTATGTCTCTGTGTGTCTCTGTGTCTATGTCTCTGTGTGTCTCTGTGTCTGTCTCTGTGTCTATGTCTCTGTGTGTCTATGTCTCTGTGTGTCTCTGTCTCTGTGTGTCTCTGTGTCTATGTCTCTGTGTCTATGTCTCTGTGTGTCTATGTCTCTGTGTCTATGTCTCTGTGTGTCTATGTCTCTGTGTCTGTCTCTGTGTGTCTATGTCTCTGTCTCTCTCTGTCTTGTGGCAAGCGGCAGTGCAGCGACCCGGGTTCGATTCCCGCTCACGGCCAACACCGCCAGTGACGATTATCTGAACCGGTTCTGGGCCTCCCCTAGGTGGACCCAGCCTCAAATGAGTAGCTGGTGCGGTGTAAACATCGCCACTAGGGGAGACAAAGGCGACCGGGCGTGGTGTTGGCCACTTACCCACTCGTGTGCAGTGCCGGCCTTCAGAGGTGCTCGCTAACAGCACTTGCCCCAGTCTGTTAAGGCCACACGGGGGATCTTTGTCTTTGTGCTTCTATGGATGTTGTCTGTGTACCTGTGTGTCTGTGTACCTGTGTGTGTGTCTGTGTGTGCCTGTGTGTGTGTCTGTGTGTGTACCTGTGTGTGTCTGTGTGTGTACCTGTGTGTGTGTCCGTGTGTGTGTCTGTGTGTGTACCTGTGTGTCTGTGTGTGTACCTGTGTGTCTGTGTGTGTGTACCTGTGTGTCTGTGTGTACCTGTGTGTCTGTGTGTACCTGTGTGTCTGTGTGTGTGTACCTGTGTGTGTACCTGTGTGTCTGTGTGTAACTGTGTGTGTCTGTGTATGTGTGCCTGTGTGTGTTTGTGCTACTCTTTCTCTGTGTCTCTGTCCGTGCCTGTGTCTCTCTCTGTCCGTGTCTCTCTCTGTCTGTGTCTCTGTCTGTGTCTCTGTCCGTGTCTCTGTCTGTGTCTCTCTCTGTCTGTGTCTCTCTCTGTCTGTGTCTCTGTCCGTGTCTCTCTCTGTCTCTGTCCGTGTCTCTCTCTGTCTGTGTCTCTGTCCGTGTCTCTCTCTGTCTGTGTCTCTGTCCGTGTCTCTCTCTGTCTGTGTCTCTGTCCGTGTCTCTCTCTGTCTGTGTCTCTATCCGTGTCTCTCTCTGTCTGTGTCTCTGTCCGTGTATCTCCCCCTAACTCCGCGCCGTGTCCGCCCCGGCTCCCCCAGCCCCCTCGCCCTGACAGTGAGGGACGCGACTCGCTACAATTCGGGTTAATGAATGCTGGGATCCCATAGAGCGTACCGTACAACACTCCCACCACGCGCACGCATCACAGCCTCAGAGAGACCCCCCCATACCCCCTGCAGAGCACCCCCCCCCCTACTCCCCCCCTCCCTATAGCGGCCTCTAGTGGACGAGGCCCTTCCACCAGCAGTGGTGTGAGCGGGCACTTTCAGGGGCTGCGCCTCTGCTGTTGTTGTTGTCAGCACGCCGCGTTGTCCGGAATCTAAGACGCACTTTGTTCTCCTGCACTGCGTCTTGGGATCAAAACGTTCTGGAGGGGAGTGCGTCTTATAATCCGGTATATGTGTGTCTGTATGTGTATGTGTGCGTGTCTGTATATGTATGTTCTATGTGTATGTGGTGGGGAGCGGTAGTGTAGTGGTTAGCGCTATCTGAACCAGTCCTGGGCCTCCCCTAGGTCGACTCAGCCTCAAATGAGTACCTGGTGCGGTGTAAACATCGCCACTGGGGAGATAAAGGTGGTCGGGCGTGGTGCTGGCCACCCACCCCCTCGTGTACCGTTCCGGCCTTCATAGGTGCTCGCTAACAGCACTTGCCCCTACAGTCTGTTAAGGCTATACGGGGATCTTTGTGTGTGGTTGACCTATTGGTCAACCACGTTATGTATGCCGATGATCTGGTGATTGCTGCTCACTCAGAGGAGGAGTTGGAGACGCTGCTGCTGAGACTGGAGCGTGCCACCAAGAGGTGGGGCCTTATCATCAGCCCCACCAAAACTAAGCACCTGCCTGGGTATTTTGTACCATCGAACACTCCACCCCTACAACTCTCAATTGGTGATGGGGCAGTTATGGAGAGAGTGGAGAGTTTCCCATACCTGGGCAGTGTGCTCATGACCGGCTCCGGTTTGACAGCAGAGGTCTCACTCCGAATTGTGACCTAAGGTCTTCGCTCATTTACCAGCTTCACATTCATGCCGTACAAATACTGGAGGAAGGGCATTTGCTGTTGATGCCCCCAGGGTCTGGAATGCTATCGCCAATAAACTGCAACGTGGATCATTACCTGTGAGGTCTTCACTCAAAACTGCTCTAGAGGAGTTGTACACCCCTAGCTGCCACTGCTATTCAGTGGCCTGAAATCAAATGCATCGCTCCGGATGACCGCTGCAAAGTATGATCTTGAGTTTTGATTATAGTGTGCTGATCTTTAAACGTGCATTGAAAAATGTTGATACTGCTACTGGTACTCCTGCTGTTATGGAGTGACTCATGTTGCCAGCTATGGCTGCGAAGTTTGGTCGTACATGTGATGTATATCGTTTATTGTTACATTTTAATCACAGTTCCTATGATCACTGTTACATTGTTTTTATAGATTAATTTTGTTGATTTCGAAAACGTTTTGGTTTAGCCATATTTGTTTGCTGTAGTACATAGTTAGACTGATAACTTTAATCTAAATTGTCTTATGGTTGTTATTGTTTTGACTTGCATCCCCCTGGGAGTTTTGCACACAGCGATGATAAACGGTGAATTTTTTCTGGAAGACTTTGCTGTTTTTTAATCGATTTTTCTGTTGCGCGTCGTCACTTTAAGATGTTCTTCGTTCATGTTTTTGTTTGTTGTGGTTGCACCCGAGTCAAGAGCCGCATGGCTCACAGGGCTATACCAAAATAAATGAAAATGAATCAGTCGAGCGGCAATATCTTTTCATCGGTTGCGTAACGCTGTGTGGAAGCTACCTGGTCTGTCGCTCCGCACTAAGCTTTAGGTCTTCTCGGCCACGGTCATTCCCTCCCTTCTCTACGCTTGAGAAACGTGGACCCCCCCCCCCTTAATGGAACATCTTCGCCGGTTAGCAACACTTAGGCCGGCCTGCCTACGATCCCTCCTGGTTTGAAGCATTCGTGGCTGCAGGGATCCATAGCCTCTGGTTATTTCGGTAAAGTTTCGGTCGCAACACAAGCGTCCGTCATCAGGTGAGACAGAATGATCTGTGATCTGTTGTTGTGGCTTTATAGAGGAATGGGAGGGGGGGTGTCGAGTCGTAGCTGCAGAAGTTCACGGGGGGAGAGGATGGAGGGTTTATGGCGTGCAGGGACGGGTGGGGGCTGGAGAAATTAGCATATCCATGAGCTTGAATTAGTCAACGAAAACAGAATCACAGCAGTTAAAACTTGACGTGGTGTGTCACGTCCTTCCAATGATCCACCACCGCCGAAGTGTTGGTTCTGCCGTGTTTCAAATCCGCTTTGTGTTCATGAACCCGGTCTGAGACACGTCGCCTCGTTTCACCAATGTAACTGCTGCCGCAGACACAACTCAGCTTATACTGGTAGTAGGAAACGTAGTGGACTGGAAGCCCAACCGGGATTCATTCACAGGAGGCAGGGGATTAATTGTGTATGTCTGTGGATGTCTGTCCACGTGGGAGGGGTGCGGCTGGGTGGAGAGGGGAAGGTAGGGAGGGGCTGGGTGGGGAGGGGCTGGGTGGGGGGTGGGAGTGGTGGGGGGTGGGGCTGGGTGGGGAGGGGCTGGTCACCCCGTGGTGCCCTTATAAAACTCAACGTGTAACCTACTCACGCCGGCTTGTGCCCGCCCTCACAGTCGGGCATATTGTGCTGAATGCACCACGTGGTGCCGCCGTTGACCCTGGCCACTGACCGAGCAACCAACGTTCCTACCAGCCCCCTCTGCAGGAATGTGTTAGACAACAGGACGTTGCATGTCCGGAATCGCATCCTTCACCGATGGGATCAAATCACGGATGTTGTGTACCCTATTGAACCGAACTTGGATCTTGTGTTTGTTCAAGATTTTGGAAATCCTTTTGGTGACCCCTGCTATGTATGGCAAGGTGATGGTGTTGATTGGGTCCTCAGATGGTTCTCTACCCTGAGGACCCAATCAAAACCATCACCTTGCCCCGCCCTGCGCCCTCTCTCTCACCGCTCCTCGAGCCACCTCGTCCGATCACACTGCATCCCCCCCCCCCCCCACCTCTTCATCCTCTTCACCTCTTTCCTTCCACTCGCATCACTCGCCACCTCCTGACCCCCCCCTCGCCCCCCCCCCCCGCCCCCCCACACAATTGTCCTGTCGTCTCTCAACATGACCAAACCACACCGGGGACTTCTCTCTCTCTCATCTCGGATTTCTACCACCTCGAGTCAACCTCGCACGTCTTCATTTCTCACCCCTGTGCCCTCCCTGATTAGACACCAGCACCCACGGCAACATCCTCATCTCTGTCATCTCTACCGTCTTGAGTTGTTGTGGTAGATATTACAACGCGCGTGGTCTATACGATCGCGTCTCAAGGTACTGTGCCGTGACAGCTGCGACACACACACACACACTGCGGTACGAGTAGCACTCTGTATTGAATAACTATAACACGAATACAGTCGTAGCAATGATTTAGCGCAGTGGGTTCTCAACCGGCGGTGGTATGGACGGCACCCCTGGGGGTTACAAGCGGGCAATGTCCCAGGGGGGTACGCGAGGTGATTTATAAATGTGTGGAATTGTATCGTGCGCGGGCGAGTCAATATAAAATAACGAAGTGCAAACGGTAACCTAGAAAGATATAAACGACCTTCCTAAACTCACTGTCAATGTTGGTTTGCAAGAGTAGCCGGCAATCGCTAACCAACGATGCCACGCGTTCAGCGGCGTTCGTCGAAATGCTTTTCGGCATTCGTTCGCAGTTGCTTAGCTACTTGAGGATTCAACTCGCGTAATAAGACACATCCGTTTAGATATCGACGTTCAGTGTTCGTAACGTTCATTTTACCTCGCAACCACGTTGGGTCAGGCAAGGCGTGGGGGAGGGAGGGGGGGAGTTATCACTCGGATGAAATAAAATTCAACAACACGGATCACAAGTAGCCAGACGAGGTGGAGAACGACCGCCGATATTAACCTCTGATTTTAATCGCCGATTTTAACCACTGATTTTAATCGCCGATTTTAACCGCCGATTTTAACCGCCGATTTTAACCACTGATTTTAATCGCCGATTTTAACCACTGATTTTAATCGCCGATTTTAATCGCCGATTTTAACCACTGATTTTAATCGCCGATTTTAAGCAGATTTTAATCGCCAAATTTAACCACCGATTTTAATCGCTGATTTTAACCATTAATTTTAATCGCCGATTTTAACCACCGATTTTAACCGCCGATTTTAACCACCGATTTTAATCGCCGATTTTAACCAGTGATTTTTATCGCCGATTTTAAGCAGATTTTAATCGCCGATTTTAACCACCGATTTTAATCGCCGATTTTAACCACCGATTTTAACCGCCGATTTTAACCACCGATTTTAATCGCCGATTTTAACCACTGATTTTAACCGCCGATTTTAACCAGTGATTTTAACCACTGATTTTAACCGCCGATTTTAACCACCGATTTTAATCGCCGATTTTAACCAGTGATTTTTATCGCCGATTTTAAGCAGATTTTAATCGCCGATTTTAACCACCGATTTTAATCGCCGATTTTAACCACCGATTTTAACCGCCGATTTTAACCACCGATTTTAATCGCCGATTTTAACCACTGATTTTAACCGCCGATTTTAACCAGTGATTTTAATCGCCGATGTTAGCGCACGGGGTTGGTTGCTGGCTCGGTTGCGTTGTTTCACCGCCCCAATCTCGCACGGTGATGACGCGTTGGGAAGAAGTCGCCCACCCACCTGATCAGTCATTCAGCTACCCACTCATTAACTCAACCACCCATCCACTCACTCACCTACCCACACAATAATTAACTCACTCAACTCCCTCTCCACCCTATCCACTCAATATACTCACTCAACCACCCATTAATTCACTCACCTACCCACTCATTAATATACTCAGCCACCCATCCATGCACTTACCTACCCACTAATTAATTAAATCAACCACCCATCCATTCACTCACCCGCACCACACATTCGCTCACCCATTCAATCGTAAGTTCATGTGCTATGGGTGCCATCGTTCCTATATCGTAGGGTGATTATCACCACCAATGAAGGCACTGCTGCTGCTGTGTTTCCCTGCTGAGAGGGGGGATGTCGGGGAGTGCGTGGTGGGGCGCGGAGTGAGATGAAAGGTAGGAGAGTGTGTGGAGGGGAGTGGAGTGGAGTGAGACAAGGCAGTGGCGGGTTCATGGAGATGTTAAAGATGGTGGGACCTCTGCAACATATTTCCACTTCTCGTGCACGACATTCCGAACTCATCTCCTCACCCATCTCCTCCTGGGCCTCCGCCATCCACTCCGCAACTCATCTCCCATCTCCCCGGTCTTCTGTGGCCGCTCCACCTCCTCCCTCTTCCACACTGCATCTGCACGATTTCACTCCTGTACCACCTAGGCCTCCTCCATCTCAAGCAGCTCCAAGTCCTTTTTGATGAGATGGAGCCATCGCTTCATCCACACCTCCTCCATCGGCAGCCCCTCCAGCCAGGCCCTCCTTCAACTCCGCCGCCGCCTCCTTGACCCCCGCCTTCCGGCCACGAGCCGGCACCCCTCGCGCCCTCCGGCCCGGCACGACGGGCGCCGCGTACGGCGAGCGGCCCCTCCATTCGGCGAGGGCGGCCGTGAGCGAGTCCGGCAGCGGGCGGCCGGCCCTCCTCAGCGCCTTCCTTTCGTCGGTGCCGGGTCGCCGCGCGCGTGGCCACGCGCTGCCCGAGCGCCGGGTGCCCGCCGCTCCTCCTCCTCCGGCTCCCCGTGCCCGCATCTTGAAAGGCGGAGCGCTGTAGGGCGAGCAGCGTACCAGACGGCGCCGGGACTGGAGGCTGCTGCTGTTGTTGCTGGAAGACTGCTGCTGGTGGTGGTTGCGATGATGCTGCTGGTGCTGCTGGTGGTGGTGATGTTGATAGACGTCGAAGCCGTTCGGGAGCTGTGGCGGGACCCTGCGGTAGGACCGGTGAGCGTCCTCGCCGCCGGGGAGGGCGGCCGTACCGCTCCTGGACGTCTCATCATCGTCGTTGTCCTCCTCACCGTGGCCATCGTTCCTCGGGGTTAAACCGGCAAACCGGGGGCCCGCATCCGCCTGCAGGCCTCTGCGCATCTGCTGGCGCCCGGAGAATTCTTCGACGTCAGAGTCGAGGCGGCCGCGCTTCGCTGTGCCGTCGCCTGGCACCGTCCACGTGACGCCACCACCGACGACGCTCTCTCGGTCGCCCTCAAAACCCACGACCGCCGACCGACGACCGTCGGCAAAGCCTCCTTGCTCCGTGGCCTCGCCTTCTCCCTTCAGCCTTCTCCCGCTCTTCTTCTGTTTCTTGGCGCCGCCGCGATCGGCCCTCATGCGGCTTTCCTCCACCTCTCCCCGTCGATCGGAACTTCGTTCGGGGCGCCTCGAGAAGCCATCGCTTGTCGCGTCGACGCCCCCTTCCAGCCGCGACGGTTCAACACCCCCCGGGGCCTTCCGATGAACTTCCCCGGCGTCCCGAGGCCCGGGGCTCCGTCCCGTCGAACCATCGCTCGGCTTTCCTCTCCGATTGCCGACGCGCCTCTTCAAATGTCGGTCTCTGCCACTGGGCTCCGAATCTCGACCTTCATCGTCCGTCCGCCGGCCTTCCACTTCCAGATTCCGATCCCGTCCATCTCCGTTTATCAAACTCGGTTCCTCATCAGCCTCTTTAGACGTTTGACCTTTGCTCTCGGGTTGAGATTGCGGATCAGGAGGAGAACTTTGGCCTTTAGAGGTTCGGTTTGCATCGTGGATTTCGGTCTCGCGGTTTGACTGGCCAGTCTCTGACTGCCACACGTTTCGGCCACGCTTTTCGTGGCCTTTCCCTGAACGTCCGTCTGCAGGCCTCTGTCCATCTGTAGGCCTCTGCCCATCTGCAGGCCTCTGCCCATCTGCACGCCGCTGCCCATCTGCAGGTCTCTGCCCATCTGCAGGCCTTTGTCCATCTGTATGCCTCTGCCCATCTGCAGGTCTCTGCCCATCTGTAGGCCTCTGCCCATTTACAGGCCTCTGTACGTCTGGTGGCCTGTGTCTGTCTGCAGGCCTCTGCCCGTCTGCAGGCCTCTGTCCATCTGCAGGCCTCTGTGCATCTGGTGGCCTGTGTCTGTCTGCAGGCCTCTGCCCATCTGCAGGCCTCTGCCCATCTGCAGGCCTCTGTCCATCTGCAGGCCTCTGCCCATCTGTAGGCCTCTGCCCATCTGTAGGCCTCTGCCCGTCTGCAGGCCTCTGCCCATCTGTAGGCCTCTGCCCATCTGTAGGCCTCTGCCCATCTGTAGGCCTCTGTCCATCTGCAGGCCTCTGCCCATCTGCAGGCCTCTGCCCGTCTGTAGGCCTCTGCCCGTCTGCAGGCCTCTGCCCATCTGTAGGCCTCTGCCCATCTGTAGGCCTCTGCCCATCTGTAGGCCTCTGCCCATCTGTAGGCCTCTGCCCATCTGTAGGCCTCTGCCCATCTGCAGGCCTCTGCCCATCTGCAGGCCTCTGCCCATCTGTAGGCCTCTGCCCATCTGCAGGCCTCTGTCCATCTGCAGGCCTCTGTCCGTCTGGTGGCCTCTGCCCATCTGCAGGCCTCTGCCCATCTGTAGGCCTCTGTCCATCTGCAGGCCTCTGCCCATCTGTAGGCCTCTGCCCATCTGCAGGCCTCTGTCCATCTGCAGGCCTCTGCCCATCTGTAGGCCTTTGCCCATCTGCAGGCCTCTGTCCGTCTGCAGGCCTCTGTCCGTCTGGTGGCCTCTGCCCATCTGCAGGCCTCTGCCCATCTGTAGGCCTCTGTCCATCTGCAGGCCTCTGCCCATCTGTAGGCCTCTGTCCATCTGCAGGCCTCTGGCCGTCTGCAGGCCTCTGTCCGTCTGGTGGCCTGTTTCCGGAGGTGCTGTCTTGCCCATAATTTATGCTCTGGCCTAAAACATCTTGAGCCGAAATTCCCGACACTTGGCGTCGCTGTAAGCTTTGCGTCTCTGTCTGGTGAGCTTGATTCTGGCCGTCGGAGTGTGGGTTCTGACCGCGGCTCTTCGCGTCGCGCTCTAAGCTCTGTGGAGCCAGGCTTAGGCCTGACCCCAAACCTCCATGCTTATCGTCTGAACTCTTAACTTTGGCGTTTGATTCTGGACTATTATCTCCATCACTCCTTTCTGATCTTTGACCTTTGCGTCCACGCTTTGGACTCTGACTTTTGCGTCTACCCTCTGAACCTTTAGCCGCACCGCTTTGGTTTGATTTCTGACCTCTAGCGCTGAATTCAACGCCATCGCCCTTGTGACCTCTATGTAAACTCTGACCTTCCGGGTCAGGCTCAGAGTCATTACCTTCGTAGCCGACTGCTGCATTTTCACTAGCTCTGTTGCGCTCTGAACTCTGAATCTTGCCGCTCGGATTCAGACCCCGTTCTTTGTTGGTACGGTCTGAACTGCGACCTTGTCGTTCGTCGTGAGCTCTTCGACGTTGAGATGAACTCTGACCTCCGTGTTTAACCTCTAAACCGCCGCCCCCGCCTTCGAATTCCAAATGACAACCATCCATGGGAATTCTGTCCTGATTGGCCAAAAGTGCTTCACCTTTGACCTCTGCCCTCCCGTGACCCGGCTCAACAACTGCCGAGCGATTCACCTTCAAGTCCATGCCTGCCTGCGACCCCGCGACCTCTCCAACGCCGCCAGATGCCATCGCCCTCCAACCCTTACCCCCATCGGTTGAGCCTCTCGTTGTCGTAACACCCACCTGCTGCTCACGACCTCCGACCTCTGAACCCCTCCCGCCTTCCACACTTTTCTCATGTCCGAGGTCAGATCCACGACCTTTGCTCTGCGACCTCATCATGGCGCCGCCATCGCTGGGGTGATCGTCACCGGCCATCGCGGGTTCGCGACTCGGGCCGCCGTCTGCTGCGGAGCCGCAGGTCCCGGTCGCCCCTTCCCTCCGATCTCCACCGGACGTTGCGGCTGCCAAGGCCGTCGCACCGCCGGCCGTGTCGTGCAATCCTTCGTCGGCCTTTCTGCAGCTCTTGTGGACACCTTTAGCCACGGTGTCATCCTTGGTGTTACCACCACCATCGTCGCTACCACCACGGCCACCACTGCTGCCACCAGCTTCTCCACCACCGCCACCACCGTCATGACCGCCGTCACCACTGCCACCATCTCCACCACCACCACCACGACCACCGCTACCACCACCGTCACTGCCACCATCTCCTCCACCACCACGACCACCGCTACCACCACCGTCACTGCCACCATCTCCTCCACCACCACGACCACCGTCACTGCCACCATCTCCTCCACCAACACGACCACCGCTACCACCACCGTCACTGCCACCATCTCCTCCACCACCACGACCACCGCTACCGCCACTGCCGCCACCTCCACCACCACTACCATCGTCAACACCACCACTACCTCCACTACCACCAATACCACTTCCGCTACCACCATCACCACCACCGCCACCCCTCTCCGGGTCCCCTCGGCCTCCGTCGTCTCGGCCCGGCAACCCGCGGGGAGACCTCCGCCGGCCACCCTCCAAGTGCCCCCTCGCGCCCGGAGCGTTGAGCGACCGCCCTCCTCCCCGCTCCGATCGGTGCCCGTTGGCGGTGGCGGCAGCGGCCCCATCCCCCGTCCCCTGCCACCCCAGCCCCGCGTCTCGTCTTCGCGGCGTCACCCCTCCTTCTCCTCCTCGTTGGGGTGACTCCCGTTCGCCGGCCAACTTCTCTCCCGCGCCGCCAGGGACTGCCGACTCTCCGGCGGTCGCGGCGGTGACGGAGGAGGAGGAGACGGACACCGAGGGATCCTTCTTCTCATTCTTCTGAGGGCCGCGGGAATCGGAATCCGCCGTGGCCGTTCTGCCCGGTGAGCGGTGAAGAGGAGGGGTTTTGGTGTCGGACAACGGAGCGGACGCGGGGCTCTTGCCGCCGCTGCTGGTTTTGCCCCCGCCATTCCCGGGCCTGGCGCTGCTGCTGCTGCTGCCCGTGGTGTTGGTGGTGCCGGTGTTGGTGGTGGTGGCGGTGTTGGCGGTGGAGATCGCGGCTGAGGCCGCCGATGAGTTCTTGCGGCGGAGCGGCGGGAGCCCGCGGGCGCCGCTGGACCCCGTGGGCGGCACGGGGTGGGCGCCAGCAGTGAGCGGCATGGGGTGAGCGACGACGGTGAGCGGCATCTCAACTGGGGTGAGCGGCGGCATCGTCCCCAGCCTCCCTCCGCTCTCAGACGAGACATTTGGGGCACCTGCAACAGCCCGTTACAATACGTACATCAGATAGGCATAGTCCGATACAATACGTACATCAGATGGGCATAGTCCGTTCTAGACTTGAAGTTTTTGTGACTGCAAGGATCCATGCTCTTTGGTTCTTTAGGTAAAGTCACGTAGTAGGTATAAAATAAATTAAAACACGACGTTTCGGGCGCAACACAAGCATCCGTCATCAGGTGGGGACAACCACAGCAAGAAACACAATTGCTGAAGTGGGCCTACTGTTTGACTGGTGACGATTTCACCAATGTGTTTCTTGCTGTGGTTGTCCCCACCTGATGTCGGACGCTTGTGTTGCGCCCGAAACGTCGTGATTTAATTTATTTTATACCTACTACGTGACTTTACCTAAAGAACCAACGAATATAGGCATAGCCTGTTCCAATACGTACAGCAGATAGGCATAGCCTGTTACAATACGTACAGCAGATAGGCATAGCCCGTTACCAGTGACGTGCGGTGAGGTAAATGGCTGGAGAGGTACTGGCTAGTTTCAGAGCCAAATTCACACACGGAGGGGGGCGTGGCCTCACGGAGGGGGCGTGGCCTCACGGAGGGGGCGTGGCCTCACGGAGGGGGGCGTGTTAGACACGTCCCCCTCAGTGAGGCAGATGTGAAAGCTGCCTCCCCTGGTGCTTTTTCATTGCAGTTTTATGTCGAGACCAGCGAGCCTAAATATCTTTATGATATAATGATATAAAGATATTTGTATAAAGTTTATACACATACGTGAAATAAGTTATCTGGAGTATGGAAGGCCATAACATGAAATGAAGGGGTCTACAAACATTACATTGGTGACATGAGATAGTAACAGGCACGTGCTTATTGCCCACGCTCCATCCAGTTACTGAGGGGTTGCGCAATCAGAGGTGAGGCTGAGCTCGTCGCTGCCTCACCTCTCGTCTCTTTCCTCTATTTTCAGCGGAGCTCCGCAAATTTGGCGATTTTGACTGTAAAAATGATTGGAATCGTACAGAAATGACATTTATAACACAGATCAGTGGACAAATATTAACATTGATTTTATTTTCATTGGAGAATGACAGGTGAGGCTCTGCCTCCCCTGACCGCATGTCCCTGCCCTTTACAACACATGCCGCAGATACGCATAGCCTGTCAAAATACTAGATGAAGGTTAGGGACTGCTGACGATTCCTATGGAAGTTCGGGATCGAAATGAAGGGACCGCGGCAATCTGCTGTACCTACTTGCGTCGTCGGCGGCGGCGCGAGCAGACGATGAGGCCGGGGTGGACCACGGCGCCGCACGGAGCGCGGAGTGCGGAGCGGCGCCTCCGGCTCCCCCACGCTCGGCCTCATCCAGTCCCGGCTCCACCGCCTTGGACTCCCGCTTGCTCCTCCACAGCAGCAGGAGCAGCAGCAGGAGCAGCAGCAGCAGGGCTGGGCGGGAGGGGGGTGGAGTCAGAATCAGAATATCTGTTACAACAGGAGGACCACTGATGAGCTATGAAGCTGTTTTAGTGCAGATGCTCATTAGGGGCACAGGGTCAGAACGTGAAAGCAACAACAACAAACGCTATACGCAAACACGATTGGGCAGAGGTCAGGGAAAGGTCAGGAAGACAAGGGTCATTACCCGGTGGTGTTAACGATTGAGGGCCGTGGTTGTGATGACTGCCCAAGCTCTGCCAGTCCTCTATTTATTGAGATGTTTTCAGCCGATTTAATTATTCATTCATTTCGTTTGTGGAGCCAGCTAGGCAGGGTTGGGCAAATCTCAGCCCACGTTTCACACTCTCTGTTTCTATGAGTCTCAATGTATCTCTATGTATCTCTATGAGTCTCTATGAATCGCTATGTGTCTCTATGTATCTCTATGAGTCTCTATGTATCTCTATGAGTCTCTATGTATCTCTATGGGTCTCTGTATTTTGTATTTGAAAATAAACGTTTTTTTTATTTTAAAAGGTAAGGCTCTTTTTCCGAAGCGACCTGGCCACAAATGATAGCTCAACAAAGTGGCTCATCAGCATCATGTGTAAATTTATAGCAGCAGCGAAACCATTTAGAAGCGTGACGTTGAGTCTAAATGCGGAGGGTAAAACCGGAGGACGGGAGAAAAAACCACGCGAGCACGGGTAGAGAGACACAAACTCCAGGGTCGGGATTGAACCCAACGACCTCCTGCACACCAGGTGAGGGAGATAACATCTCAGCCACGACGGCACTCCATTTGAATGGCTTGACGATGACGATGACGATCCCCAAGGGTGTTGTTCTCATTATTTACCACTGCTACTACTTATCACAATTACGGAAAAAAAAAGTTTCCATTTGCTTGAACTTCTGAGTAACCGAGCGCTGCCTTGAAGAGGCCCGCTTGAAGCGTTCCCTGTGGGCCATTTAGCGGCTGCCTAAGACAACAATTGCCTCTCCAGAGCCCTGTGGAGAGTGGGGGTCTCTCTCTGACTCTCTGTGCGAGCCACTGCACCTCGTCACAGCTGTTAGCCGCACGGGAGAGCACTTGGCCCCGAACATTGGGCGCGTGTGTCTTTGTATACACGCGCTTGTGTGTGGGTGTGTGTGTCTTTGTATACACGCGCTTGTGTGTGGGTGTGTGTCTTTGTATACACGCGCTTGTGTGTGGGTGTGTGTCTTTGTATACACGTGCTTGTGTGTGGGTGTGTGTCTTTGTATACACGCGCTTGTGTGTGGGTGTGTGTCTTTGTATACACGTGCTTGTGTGTGGGTGTGTGTCTTTGTATACACGCGCTTGTGTGTGGGTGTGTGTGTCTTTGTATACACGCGCTTGTGTGTGGGTGTGTCTTTGTATACACGTGCTTGTGTGTGGGTGTGTGTCTTTGTATACACGCGCTTGTGTGTGGGTGTGTCTTTGTATACACGTGCTTGTGTGTGGGTGTGTGTCTTTGCATACACGTGCTTGTGTGAGGGTGTGTGTCTTTGTATACACGCGCTTGTGTGTGGTTGTGTGTCTTTGTATACACGTGCTTGTGTGTGGGTGTGTGTCTTTGTATACATGCGCTTGTGTGCGGGTGTGTGTCTTTGTATACACGTGCTTGTGTGTGGGTGTGTGTCTTTGTATACACGCGCTTGTGTGTGGGTGTGTGTCTTTGTATACACGCGCTGGTGTGTGGGTGTGCGTCTTTGTATACACGCGCTTGTGTGTGGGTGTGTGTCTTTGTATACACGCGCTTGTGTGTGGGTGTGTGTCTTTGTATACACGCGCTTGTGTGTGGGTGTGTGTCTTTGTATACATGCGCTTGTGTGCGGGTGTGTGTGTCTTTGTATACACGTGCTTGTGTGTGGGTGTGCGTCTTTGTATACACGTGCTTGTGTGCGGGTGTGTGTGTCTTTGTATACACGTGCTTGTGTGTGGGTGTGCGTCTTTGTATACACGCGCTTGTGTGCGGGTGTGTGTGTCTTTGTATACACGTGCTTGTGTGTGGGTGTGTGTCTCTCCATGCGTGTGTGTGGGTGTGCGTCTCTCCGTGCGTGTGTGTGGGTGTGCGTCTCTCCGTGCGTGTGTGGGGGTGTGCGTCTCTCCGTGCGTGTGTGCGGGTGTGTGTCTCTCCGTGCGTGTGTGTGGGTGTGTGTCTCTCCGTGCGTGTGTGTGGGTGTGCGTCTCTCCGTGCGTGTGTGCGGGTGTGCGTCTCTCCGTGCGTGTGTGTGGGTGTGCGTCTCTCCGTGCGTGTGTGTGGGTGTGCGTCTCTCCGTGCGTGTGTGCGGGTGTGCGTCTCTCCGTGCGTGTGTGTGGGTGTGCGTCTCTCCGTGCGTGTGTGTGGATGTGTGTCTCTCCGTGCGTGTGTGTGGGTGTGCGTCTCTCCGTGCGTGTGTGTGGGTGTGCGTCTCTCCGTGCGTGTGTGTGGGTGTGCGTCTCTCCATGCGTGTGTGTGGGTGTGTGTCTCTCCGTGCGTGTGTGTGCGTCTCTCCGTGCGTGTGTGTGGGTGTGCGTCTCTCCGTGTGTGTGTGTGTGGGTGTGCGTTTCTCCGTGTGTGTGTGTGGGTGTGCGTCTCTCCGTGCGTGTGGTAGTGCAGCAGCGGTTAGCCCATTGCGCCATGAACCCGACGACCCGGGTTCGATTCCCGCTCACGGCCACCAACATCGGTGGCGATTATCGGAAGCGGTCCTGGGCCTCCCCTAGGTCCACTCAGCCTCAAATGAGTACCTGGTACGGTGTGTGTCGTAAATATCGCCGCTGAGGATACAAAGGCGGCCGGGCACGATGGTGCTGGCCACCCAGCCCCTCGTGTGCCACAGTGCCGGTCTCGCTAACAGCACTTGCCCCAACAGTCTGCAGATGCTACCCGGGGGGATCTTTGCCTTTGCGAGTCTAACTCAAGTCATGGACGTGTGCCTCTCAAAGGCCCCCTTAGGGTCACGCGTTCCTCCCTCTCAAAACAAACGCACTCCGCTCGGCACACGGCCGTAGTGAAACCAAGCCAGCGAAACACGGCCATTATGCGAGTGAGAGAGTGTTTGCGTGCCTATCAAACCGTAATCGTCACCTCCACCACCACCATCAACAACCACTACGTACCGACACATTTACACCCACAGTGGGCGCTGTTAAGGAAATCCCGCAGGGAGCAGCTGCCACCGGTGCTGCCCCGAGGCCGCAGACCACACAGCAGCACCAACATCACCCCTCTACTAGTAGCAGACTGCATAGGGGAAGCTGCCACTGGGGGTGCCCCTAGGCTGGACCACACAGCAGGAATCAGAATATGTATTTTTTTCTGGAGAAATCAAACGAGATATGAAGATATTTTTACACAGATGTCCAGTAGACAGGTTTTTAATCATAGCCTTCCCCAAGCAGAAGACGGACAGCTGTCACAGGGGGGTGCCCCTAGACTATGGACCACACAGCAGCAGAACGATCATGATGGACGATGATGACGGTAATGACGACGACGACGACGACGGTCGTTGAACCTGCCCTTACCCAGAATGCCGAGCAGCGTCCCGATGAGCACCCAGAGAGTGTCTGCGGGCAGCCTCGCCGCGTCGGAGGGGACGGACGCCGACTCGTCGGGACACCGGAAGTCCGTCACGTTCACCACCGGGGTTGACCTGCGCAGGGCGAGAGGTCACGGTCACGACCTCCCCTCCGCCCGACACCCCCCGCGGGTAGAGGTCAACGTATATGGACTCTTTACATTATGAGACCTCCTTTCCAGTAACAAGATATAGTAATAGGTTTCACCCTTTTAACACCAGTGGGGAATAGGCTCTAAAGAAAGCCGTCTCGGGTGTGGACCAATCAAATTCAAGGACAGTGCATATTATTATCAGAGTTGTCTTTTTGTTTGCGTTTTGACTGCTTGTGTTGTGGTTATTGCAGACACGATGCCTTGAATAAAGGTGTCAGTTTTTGTGCCAGTTAAAAGGGTGAAACCTATTACTATGTATATGGACTCGCCGCACGGTAAACTTCTTTCACACCGCGCTAATTGGAGGTGCGGGGGACGGACAACAAACTAAACAACAAGAAGCAGTTCTAAAGATACGAGTTGAGTGGTGTAGTGTATAGTGTAGTGTATAGTGTGGTGTAAAGTGTGGTGTATAGTAGTGTATAGTGTGGTGTATAGTGTAGTGTATAGTGTAGTGTATAGTGTGGTGTATAGTGTGGTGTAGAGTGTGGTGTATAGTGTAGTGTATAGTAGTGTATAGTGTAGTGTGTAGTGTAGTGTATAGTGTAGCGTAGTGTATAGTGTAGCGTAGTGTGTAGTGTAGTGTATAGTGTAGTGTATAGTGTAGTGTATAGTGTGGTGTATAGTAGTGTATAGTGTAGTGTATAGTGTGGTGTATAGTAGTGTATAGTGTGGTGTATAGTGTAGTGTATAGTGTAGTGTATAGTAGTGTATAGTGTGGTACATAGTGTAGTGTATAGTGTGGTGTATAGTAGTGTATAGTGTAGTGTATAGTGTGGTGTATAGTAGTGTATAGTGTAGTGTATAGTGTAGTGTATAGTGTGGTGTATAGTGTGGTGTATAGTGTAGTGTATAGTGTAGTGTATAGTAGTGTATAGTGTGGTGTATAGTGTAGTGTATAGTGTGGTTGATAGTAGTGTATAGTGTAGTGTATAGTGTGCTGTATAGTAGTGTATAGTATGGTGTATAGTGTAGTGTATAGTGTGGTGTGTAGTGCATAGTGTGGTGTATAGTGTAGTGTATAGTGTGGTGTGTAGTTTAGTGTATAGTGTGGTGTATAGTGTGGTGTATAGTAGTGTATAGTGTAGTGTATAGTGTAGTGTATAGTGTGGTGTATAGTGTGGTGCATAGTGTGGTGTATAGTGTGGTGTATAGTAGTGTATATTAGTGTATAGCATAGTGTATAGCGTAGTGTATAGTGTGGTGTATAGTGTGGTGTATAGTGTGGTGTATAGTGTGGTGTATAGTGTAGTGTATAGTGTAGTGTATAGTGTGGTGTATAGTGTAGTGTATAGTAGTGTATAGTGTAGTGTATAGCGTGGTGTATAGTGCGGTGTATAGTGTGGTGTGTAGTGTAGTGTATAGCGTAGTGTATAGTAGTGTATAGTATAGTGTATAGTGTGGTGTATAGTGTGGTGTATAGTGTGGTGTGTAGTATCGTGTGTAGTGTATAGTGTAGTGTATAATAGTGTATAGTGTAGTGTATAGCGTGGTGTATAGTGTAGTGTATAGTAGTGTATAGTGTAGTGTATAGTAGTGTATAGTGTGGTGTATAGTGTGGTGTGTAGTGTATAGTGTAGTGTATAGTGTAGTGTATAGTAGTGTATAGTGTAGTGTATAGCATGGTGTGTAGTGTGGTGTATAGTGTGGTGTGTAGTGTATAGTGTAGTGTATGGTGTAGTGTATAATAGTGTATAGTGTAGTGTATAGTGTGGTGTATAGTGTAGTGTAGTGTATAGTGTAGTGTATAGCGTGGTGTATAGTGTAGTGTATAGTAGTGTATAGTGTAGTGTATAGTAGTGTATAGTGTGGTGTATAGTGTGGTGTGTAGTGTATAGTGTAGTGTATAGTGTAGTGTATAGTAGTGTATAGTGTAGTGTATAGTGTAGTGTATAGTGTGGTGTATAGTGTATAGTAGTGTATAGTGTAGTGTATAGTGTAGTGTATAGTGTAGTGTATAGTGTAGTGTATAGTGTAGTGTATAGTGTAGTGTATAGTGTATAGTAGTGTATAGTGTAGTGTATAGTAGTGTATAGTGTAGTGTATAGTAGTGTATAGTGTGGTGTATAGTGTGGTGTGTAGTGTATAGTGTAGTGTATAGTGTAGTGTATAGTAGTGTATAGTGTAGTGTATAGTGTAGTGTATAGTGTAGTGTATAGTGTATAGTAGTGTATAGTGTAGTGTATAGTGTAGTGTATAGTGTAGTGTATAGTAGTGTATAGTGTAGTGTATAGCGTGGTGTGTAGTGCGGTGCCGGCAGCCTTCACAGGCACTGCTCGCTAACAGCGCTTGCAGCCGACAGCCTGTTACTGGCGGGGGTGGTGCGGGGGGTCTTTGTCTACGTGTGGTTCCGTGGGGGCACCGGAGGTCAGCAGGAAGGCTGCACAGAAGTTGCAGGGCATCGGTGATGATGGGCCCCAACTCCTCGCTTGAGTTTCCTCCTCCTCCTCCTCCTCCATCGCGCCTGGCAGCTTCAACTACAAAGAGACAAAAGTCCCGCCGCCCGTGTGGCCGCTCACAGACTGTCGGGGCAAGAACTCTCAGCGAGCAGAAGCGCCTACGAAGGCCGGCACTGTGCCACTTATCGCGCCAGGCATTCATTTAATGCAAGCAAGAACGTTTACTCTGTTACAACGTGGAACGTTCACCCTGTTACAACGTGGAACGTTCACCCTGTTACAACGTGGAACGTTTACCCTGTTATAACGTGGAACGTTCACTCTGTTACAACGTGGAACGTTTACTCTGTTACAACGCGGAACGTTCACCCTGTTACAACGTGGAACGTTCACTCTGTTACAACGTGGAACGATCACCCTGTTATAACGTGGAACGTTCACCCTGTTACAACGTGGAACGTTCACTCTGTTACAACACGGAACGTTCACCCTGTTATAACGTGGAACGATTACTCTGTTACAAAGTGGAACGTTTACCCTGTTATAACGCGGAACGTTCACCCTGTTACAACGTGGAACGTTCACCCTGTTACAACGTGGAACATTCACCCTGTTATAACGTGGAACGTTCACTCTGTTATAACGTGGAACGTTCACCCTGTTACAACGTGGAACGTTCACCCTGTTACAACTTTGAACGTTCACTCTGTTACAACGTGGAACAAGCACTCTGTTACAACGCAGAACGTTCACTCTGTTACAACGTGGAACGATCACCCTGTTATAACACGGAACGTTCAGCCTGTTATAACGTGGAATGTCCACTCTGTTACAACACGGCAGACGCGCCGTTATCATGCGGTTTCTGAGCGGTCGACGGACGAACTACTTTCTTGAGCTGCGCAGCTGAGCGGTACAGTGATACAGTACGCGGAAGGATACAGCAACGCAGTGGTGGCGCACCCTCAGTTATTAGTCCCGCCATCTCACTGCGTGGTGTGCGAGGTGGTAGTAGCAGTACATCGTAACCTCACCGAACTTTATCGCTTGCCACGACACACCACCAGCGCGCTCAGCAAGGACCCGCTGCGCCCGCATTACCATCCTGCGTCGATGACGGCGCCGTGGACGACGACAACGACGACAACGACAACGATGAGTTCTTGAGCCACAGCACAAACTCCTGCAGGCGACAGGAGCAGTCCCAGGGGTTCCCGTGGAGTCTCACGGAGCCGGGCCCAGCCAGGCCCCAGTCAGCGCCGGGCCCGAGCTGAGAGAGGCGGTTGTGGGACAGGTCCAGGTGGGAGCGCACGCTCAGGCCTGTGGAGGGGCAGGAGGGGCAGGCCAGGGTGGGGGAGGCGTGGAGAGATACACAGAAATATGGAGATGGATACAAAGACCGTCAGCACCTCCACCACCATCAGCACCACCTCCACCATCAGCACCACCACCTCCATAAGCATCACCTCCACCATCAGCACCACCACCTCCATAAGCATCACCTCCACAATCAGCACCACCTCTGCCTTCAGCACCACCTCCACCATCAGCACAAACCACCTCCATCAGCACCACATCCATGGACTACCTCCACCATCACCACCACGTCCACCACCACCACCACCACCACATCCACCAACACCACATCCACCACCACCACCACATCCACCACCACCACATCCACCACCACCACCACCACCACATCCACCACCACCACCACATCCACCACTACCACGACCACATCCACCACTACCACCACCACATCCACCACCACCACCACATCCACCACCACCACCACATCCCCCACCACCACCACATTCACCACCACCACCACATCCACCACCACCACATCCACCACCACCACCACATCCACCATCACATCCACCACCACCACATCCACCACCACCACATCCACCACCACCACCACCACCACATCCACCACCACCACATCCACCACTACCACGAGCTCACCAGTGAACGGTCCAATCATCGTTGCCTCCGGTCCTGGTGTCGTGCCCAATGCCGCCGCCGCCGCCACCGCCACCGTCACCGCATCTCTTCCACCACCGCCGCCTGCCGGGAGCACGCCAGCGGGGCGGGCGAGGCTGGCGAGGGCGGCGAGGGCGTTGCGGGAGAGGTTGAGCAGGCGCAGGCTGACGAGGCCGCTGAAGGCGCCCGGGGCGATGCTCTCCACCAGGTTGCTGGAGATGTCGAGCACTCGCAGGTGGCTCAGGTTGGAGAACACGCCGGCCGGGAGCGCCGTCAGGCGGTTGTTGTTGAGCTGCACGCGCCACGGGAGAGAGAAGAGAGTGAGGATGGTGGTGGTGATGGAGGTGATGGAGGTGGTGGTGATGCCGGTGATGATGGTGAGGATGGTGGCGGTGATGGCGGTGCTGATAGTGGTGGAGGTGGTGGTGAGGATGGTGGTGGAAGTGATGAGGATGGTTGGTAATGGTGGTGGTGATAGCGGTGGTGGTGAGGGTATTGGTGGAGGTGGTGGTGAGGATGGTGGTGGAAGTGATGAGGATGGTGGTGATGGTGGAGGTAGTGATAGCGATGGTGGTGAGGGTAGTGGTGGAGGTGGTGGTGAGGGTAGTGGTGGAGGTGGTGGTGAGGTTGGTGGTGGTGAGGATGGTGGTGATGGAGGTGGTGATAGCGGTGGTGGTGAGGGTAGTGGTGGAGGTAGTGGTGAGGGTAGTGGTGATAGCGGTGGTGGTGAGGGTAGTGGTGGAGGTGGTGGTGAGGATGGTGGTGGTGAGGATGGTGGTGGTGAGGGTAGTGGTGGAGGTGGTAAGGGTATTGGTGGAGGTGGTGGTGAGGATGGTGGTGATGGAGGTGGTGATAGCGGTGGTGGTGAGGGTATTGGTGGAGGTGGTGGTGAGGGTATTGGTGGAGGTGGTGGTGAGGTTGGTGGTGGTAAGGGTATTGGTGGAGGTGGTGGTGAGGATGGTGGTGATGGAGGTGGTGATAGCGGTGGTGGTGAGGGTATTGGTGGAGGTGGTGGTGAGGTTGGTAGTGGTGAGCATGGTGGTCTTGACAACCCCCCCCCTCCACCACCTCGAGGCTGAGCAGCGCGTGTAGGGGCGCGAAGGCGTCTGCCGGCGCCCACGAGATGTTGTTGAAGGAGAGGTCGAGGCGCTGCAGCACCGACAAGTCGGCCGCACGGAACGTCTCCGTGCCCAGCGGAGGCAGCGCCGGGCCGAACACCACGAGGCGGAGCACCCCCCCCGGCACCACTGCGAGGCCGGAGACAACCACGGGGGTAGGGGGGTGGGGGGCGTGAGATCACCGACAGGGCCTCGAGGTGCACCGAGGCCCGTAGGGTTCAGCGAGAGACCCAGGGGTCCACCGGCAGGTGGCCTCTGGTTTCATGGACACTGTGGGGGGTCGGGGTGTGTGGGCGGGGCCCCCCACCGGCAGGGAAGGTGAAGCACTGCAGGGAGTTGGGCTCCGTGCCAGGGCGGCACGACTCAAGCTGCTGCTGGGCGCCGGCTTCGCCCAGCAGCAGGGTCATCAGCAGTGCGAGGCGCGGCAGCATCCCTGCACGGGGGGGGGGGAGGGTTCAACACCCCAGCACAGACAATCAGGAAGTTGTATTTAGACTGCAGGAGGAATCCGATGAGCTAGAAAGCTCTTTAAAATATACAAAACTAAGGGACCGTCTATAAATGACTGACTCACACATCGTCACAAATGTCTGCCCCCCCCCCAGGTGCGTGACGTCATTTATGGACGGCCCCATAATTATGATTGTGTATCTTACCAGGCAAAGGCCCACTGAGGTTATCAACTTATTCTTGCAGAAGCGACCTGGCCACAAATGATGGCAGTTCAACACAGCGGCTTCATTGTGTGGGAATTAATAGCAGCAGATAGAGACACAGAGATACAGAGACACACACAAAGATTCCCCCTGTGTGGCCTCTAACACACTGTAGGGGCAAGTGCGGTTAGCGAGTAGCAGCAGGTTTGCAGGCCGGCACGGCACACGAGGAGGTGGGTGGCCAGAACCACACCCGGCCGCCTTTGTCTACCCAGTGGCGATGTTTACTACACACCGCACCAGGTTACCCATTTGAGGCCGAGTCGACCTAGGGGAGCCCCAGGACCGTCAGATAATCGTCACCGGTGTTGGCCGTGAGCGGGAATCGAATTGGGGTCAGAGACGGGTTCGTAGCGCAGCGTAGCGCTAACCACTGCGCCACCGCTCCCCATTACCACCATCATCACCACCACCATCATCACCACCACCATCATCACCACCACCATCATCACCACCACCATCATCACCACCACCATCACCACCACTACCATCATCATCATCACCACCATCATCATCACCACCACCATCATCATCACCACCACCATCATCATCACCATCATCATCACCACCACCACTACCATCATCACCACCACCATCATCATCACCACCACCATCATCATCATCACCACCACCACCACCATCATCATCATCACCACCACCACCATCATCATCATCACCACCACCATCATCACCACCACCATCATCATCATCACCACCACCACCATCACCACCACCATCATCACCACCATCATCATCACCACCATCATCATCACCACCACCACCACCAACATCACCACCACCATCACCACCATCATCATCACCATCATCACCACCACCATCATCATCACCACCACCACCATCATCACCAAACATAAAAATCAACTCTCGAATACCGGTAACCAAATTATAATATTTTAAACCGGTTAAACCGGTCATGTATAAAACCGATTTGTTTTATTTTTTAAGCGACTACTACGAGACGAGAGACACGTCGCGTGAACAATTGTACGCTTTATTTGCCAGACCTTTGCTTGGTCCTACCTTAATGTGAAGTATAAAAATAGCGGTAACCGGAAAAAAAATCCTGACTTAAGTGGTAACATTCCAAATATGCAAGATTTGTTTTATTAACCAACGCTAATGAGATGCAAATTGTTTAATGAGATGCAAATTGGTACTCACGTGACATTCCGTTTCCCGCAGTCAGAAGTGATGACTATGTATTTGTAAGAATAATATTACGTTTGCAATAAGGGTTCAATTTGTTTACTTTGGCACGAAGGTTTCTGTTAAAGTCCGTGCAACGTTGGGGCTCTCGAGTTAACGTGGAATATGCATCTCGAGGTGTGTGTGTGTGGCGTGTCCACGTGCACCTAGCCTGGCACGAGCAGTCGTGACGTCACGGCCGATGAGTGTATGTGTGATGTGTGTGATGTGTCTGTGTGTCTGATGTGTCTGTGTGAATGTGTCTGTGTGTGATGTGTCTGTGTGTATGTGTCTGATGTGTCTGTGTGAATGTGTCTGTGTGTATGTGTCTGTGTGTATGTGTCTGATGTGTATGTGTCTGTGTGTGATGTATGTGTCTGTGTCTATGTGTCTGTGTGATGTATCTGTGTGTATGTGTCTGTGTGTGATGTATGTGTCTGTGTGTATGTGTGAATGTGTGTGTATGTATCTGTGTGTATGTATCTGTGTGATGTATCTGTGTGTATGTCTGTGTGTGATGTATGTGTCTGTGTGAATGTGTCTGTGTGTGATGTGTCTGTGTGATGTCTGTGTGTATGTGTCTGTGTGATGTATCTGTGTGTATGTCTGTGTGTGATGTATGTGTCTGTGTGTGATGTATGTGTCTGTGTGAATGTGTCTGTGTGTGATGTGTCTGTGTGATGTCTGTGTGTATGTGTCTGTGTGTATGTGTCTGTGTGTGATGCGTCTGTGTGTATGTCTGTGTGATGTGTATGTGTCTGTGTGTGATGTGTCTGTGTGATGTCTGTGTGTGTCTGTGTGTATGTATATGTGTGTAAACAGCTGCGTGTGTAATTGAGTGTCTATAGTTTACAGTATATTTGTGTATATACTATGTAAATATAATATTCATGTAAATTAGAATATGAACGTGTATATGCAAATATTTGTATTTATTATAAAATGTAAATAAGTATATTTATGTATCTTGTAATACGTGAATATGTATATACGAAAAGAGTATATTTGTGTATATTTTATGTTAATATTGGTGTATATTGTATAACTGTATACACTATTGTGTACGTGTCAATATCATTAATTCTAATTATATAACTTAAAAACTAGCAATATTTGAAACAATTAACTTAAAATACGTGGTAAATGTCTTATTTACAGATATCTTACACCTGACCATATACAAAATCTAATTAATAATAAATAATCTCACGCATAATATTGTAATTAAGCGGCGGTTAACGAAGCACAGTACAAACTATGTTAATTTACGTCAAATTAAAACTCAAAACTATCAACAATAATTAACTTATTACAGTATATTTTCCCTCAGAAAGGAATCCACTTGAGAAATATAAGCCTCAATAATTTCGTAAAACAACTTAAAACATCGCGATTCGAGTAACGGTGCGGTGACCTCTGTCTGGCCTCTCATCGAAGTTTTGCGAAGTGAAAATAATAAATGAATTGACTCATTTAAATAGCCCCACCCCGCCTATTATGCTAATTAGGGTTAATTGAGATGGGTGGGGGTAGGGGGCGCCTTACCATTGGCTGTTTGGCGTTTGATTGAGCTGTGGGGGAGGGGCCTCGCTTCCTGTGATTGGTGGACGGGGCTAAGGGGGAGGGGAGGAGGGAAGATTTTGGGGGTGGGGTCAGGGTGGATGAGGATAGGGGAGGAGGGGTTTGGGAGATAGGTTGAAGGGGATAGGGGAGGGGTTTTAGAGGATCGGGGGAGCGGTAGGGGGAGGGGGGAGTAGGGGGTTAGGGGGGAGGGGTTAGGTGGATAGGGGGAGGGGTTTGAGAGGATAGGGGGAGGGGTTAGGTGGATAGGGGAGGGGTTAGGTGGATAGGGGGAGGGGTTAGGTGGATAGGGGGAGGGGTTTGAGAGGATAGGGGGAGGGGTTAGGTGGATAGGGGAGGGGTTAGGTGGATAGGGGGAGGGGTTTGAGAGGATAGGGGGAGGGGTTAGGTGGATAGGGGGAGGGATTAGGTGGATAGGGGGAGGGGTTTGAGAGGATAGGGGGAGGGGTTAGGTGGATAGGGGGAGGGGTTAGGTGGATAGGGGGAGGGGTTTGAGAGGATAGGGGGAGGGGTTAGGTGGATAGGGGAGGGGTTAGGTGGATAGGGGGAGGGGTTTGAGATGATAGGGGGAGGGGTTAGGTGGATAGGGGGAGGGGTTAGGTGGATAGGGGGAGGGGTTTGAGAGGATAGGGGGAGGGGTTAGGTGGATAGGGGAGGGGTTAGGTGGATAGGGGGAGGGGTTTGAGAGGATAGGGGGAGGGGTGAGGGAGGGTTACGGGAGGGGTTTGGGTGATTCGGGGTAGGGGTTAGGTGGATAGAGGGAGGGGTTTGGGGGATAGGGGAGGGGTTAGGGGGGTGGGGGTGGGGTTTTTGGAGGGGTTATGGGGATAAGGGGAGGGGCTATGTGGATAAGGGAGGGGCTAAGGGGATAGGGGGAGGGGTTCGAGGTAGGGGTTAGGGGGATAGGGGAGGGGTTAGGGGGGATGGGAGAGGGGATAGATGGATAGAGGGAGGGGTTAGGGCCCGCCAAACTTGTCCAAATATTATTATTATTAAATTAAATTTTACCTTTCTCCTGTGATGCCCCCATTTCCCCGTTAGATGGCGCACTTTGACCGGGAGTGTGGTGTATAGGGCTCGAAAGGGCACATGATCTCGCAATGCATTGTGGGCCGTCACAGATCAACGTTAACGGATCAGCAACCTCAGATGTACCCTGAGAATTGCCACAACCAAAATAACTGCAGACTTGGATGCACTGGCAACACTGGGAGATCAACAACACCGTTCCCGCTGAAAGTGACGGTGATGATGTGTTGCTGCAGCGAGGTTGGAGCCAAATCTCCGACACACAGCCTGCGTAGAGGCTGCTTCTAACCTGTTAATGTAGATCATAAAGAAGTTCAAGTGAGGTCGTTGGTTTGGGAACAGGCCTCAGATGTTTTCACGATGTTTGATCAGTCACGTTACGACACGTTTTTGTATTGCTCATGTTCGTGCAATTTGTTCAATTGCCTTGCAAATAAATGCTTTGCTACCTGTTAAAAAGGCCAAATCCTTTCACGTAATGATTTTTAACACGTCATTTATATTAGTTCACACAAACACTCCATCCGCCTCTGTTCCTGGCCCGGCCCCTCCGTCAAATTCTAGAACCCATTGTGTGGCCCGCGAGTCAAAAAAAATTGCCCACCCCTGGGTTAGGTGGATAGGGGGCGGGGTTGTGCGTATAGGGGGAGGGGTTAGGGGAGATGGGGGAGGGGTTTGGAGGGATAGAGGGAGGGGTGGGGGAGGGTTGTGGGGGAATAAGGGGAGGGGTGGGGGGATGAGGGAGGGGTTTGGGGGATAGGGGAGGGGTTAGGGGGATACGGGGGAGGGGTTTTTGGAGGGGTTATGGGGATAAGGGGAGGGGCTATATGGATAAGGGAGGGGCTAAGGGGATAGGGGGAGGGGTTCGAGGTAGGGGTTAGGGGGATAGGGGAGGGGTTAGGGGGGATGGGAGAGGGGATAGATGGATGGGGGGTAGAGGGATGGGTTAGGGGGGAGGGGTTAGGGGGGTAGAGGGAGGGGTTAGGGAATGGGGGGGGGGGCTCGGGGAATAGAGGGAGGGGTTAGGGGGGAGGGGTTAGGGGGATGGGTGGAGGGGGCGGGGTTGTTGTAATCTCCACCGCAGTGCCCTTGAAAAGTTTCCCTTTCCATGGCGCTTGGCTGCCCACAGAGCCCCTTGAAGTTGCCACGAGCGAGTGACTGAGTCGGTGTGAGAATAGGTGTGTGTGTAAGTCGGTGTGTGTGTGTGAGTCGGTGTGTGTGTGTGAGTCAGTGTGTGTGTGTGAGTCGGTGTGTGTGTGAGTCAGGGTGAGTGTGTGAGAGTCAGTGTGTGTGTGTGAGTCAGTGTGTGAGTGTGAGTCGGTGTGTGTGTGTGCGTCGGTGTGTGTGTGTGTGAGTCAGTGTGTGTGTGTGAGTCGGTGTGTGTGTGAGTCAGGGTGAGTGTGTGAGAGTCAGTGTGTGTGTGTGAGTCAGTGTGTGAGTGTGAGTCGGTGTGTATGTGTGTGAGTCGGTGTGTGTGTGTGTGAGTCGGTGTGTGTGTGAGTCGGTGTGTGTGTGTGAGTCAGTGTGTGAGTGTGAGTCGGTGTGTATGTGTGAGTCAGTGTGTGTGTGTGAGTCGGTGTGTGTGTGTGAGTCGGTGTGTGTGAGTCGGTGTGTGAGTCAGTGTGTGTGTGTGAGTCAGTATGTGTGTGTGAGTCGGTGTGTGTGTGTGAGTCAGTATTTGTGTGTGTGTGAGTCGGTGTGAGTTGGTGTGTGTGTGTAGAGTCGGTGTGTGTTTGAGTCGGTGTGTGTGTGTGAGTCGGTGTGTGTGTGAGTCGGTGTGTGTGTGTGAGTCGGTGTGTGAGTCAGTGTGTGTGTGTGAGTGAGTCAGTGTGTGTGTGAGTTAGTGTGTGAGTCAGGGTGAGTCTGTGTGTGTGAGTGAGTCAGTGTGTGTGAGTCAGTATGTGTGTGAGTCAGTATGTGTGTGTGAGCCGGTGTGTGGGTGAGTCGGTGTGTGAGGCGGTGTGTGTGTGAGTCGGTGTGTGTGTGAGTCAGTGTGTGTGTGTGAGTCAGTATGTGTGTGTGTGTGAGTCGGTGTTTGTGTGAGTCGGCGTGTGTGTGAGTCGGTGTGTGTGTGTGAGTCAGTATGTGTGTGTGTGAGTCGGTGTGTGTGTGTGTGAGTCGGTGTGTGTGTGTGAGTCGGTGTGTGTGTGTGTGAGTCAGTATGTGTGTGTGAGTTAGTGTGTGAGTCAGGGTGAGTCAGTGTGTGTGTGTGAGTCAGTATGTGTGTGTGTGAGTCGGTGTGTGTGTGTGAGTCGGTGTGTGTGTGAGTCAGTATGTGTGTGTGAGTCGGTGTGTGTGTGAGTCAGGGTGAGTGTGTGAGTCGGTGTGTGTGTGAGTCGGTGTGTGTGTGTGAGTCAGTATGTGTGTGTGAGAGTCAGTGTGTGTGTGTGAGTCAGTATGTGTGTGTGTGAGTCGGTGTGTATGAGAGTCAGTGTGTGTGTGTAGAGTCGGTGTGTGTGAGTCGGTGTGTGTGTGAGTCGGTGTGTGTGTGAGTGAGTCGGTGTGTGAGTGAGTCGGTGTGTGTGTGTGAGCGATAGTGTAGCTGTTAGCGCGCTGCGCTATGAACCTGGCGACCCGGGTTCGATTCCCACTCACGGCCAACACCAGTGACGATTATCTGAACCGGTCCCGGGCCTCCCCTAGGTCGACTCAGCCTCAAATGAGAACCTGGTGCGATGTGTAAATATCGCCACCGGGGAGACAAAGACGGCCGGGCGTGGTCCTGGCCACCCACCCCCTCGTGTGCCACAGTGCCGGCCCTCATCGCTGCTGCTACTTTGCTACTAACAGCACTTGCCACACAGTGTGTTAAGACTCTACGGGGGATCTTTGTCTTTGTTTGTTGAAGTGCACCTAGCCTGGCACGAACGTCGTGGTGACTTCACCGTCGCTTAGTGGCGAACGGCGGCTGTTGTTGTTGTTGCTGAAGTTCAACATCAGTGGGGATCTTGGGGCTGCGAGGCCGATGAGTCACGTGACCTTGTGCGACCTCTCCCAGGTGACCGCTGCGAGTGGCCACTCGCCATGGAGTGACAGATCGGGCGATGTTGTGACTCATACCGGAGTGGGGCATCACGCAGGCACCTGGGTGTGAGTGGGTGGGTGTGTGGGTGTGTGGGTGGGTGTGTGGGTGGGTGAGTGTGTGGGTGAGTGTGTGGGTGGGTGGGTGAGTGTGTGGGTGGGTGGGTGAGTGTGGGTGAGTGTGGGTGAGTGTGTGTGAGTGGGTGAGTGTGTGGGTGAGTGTGTGGGTGGGTGAGTGTGTGGGTGAGTGAGTGGGTTAGTGTGTGAGTGTGTGGGTGAGTGTGTGGGTGGGTGGGTGAGTGTGTGGGTGTGTGAGTGTGTGAGTGTGTGTGTGAGTGTGTGGGTGAGTGTGTGTGTGAGTGGGTGAGTGTGTGAGTGGGTGAGTGTGTGGGTGTGTGGGTGAGTGTGTGGGTGAGTGTGTGGGTGAGTGTGTGGGTGGGTGTGTGGGTGAGTGTGTGGGTGAGTGAGTGGGTGGGTGTGTGGGTGAGTGTGTGGGTGAGTGAGTGGGTGAGTATGTGAGTGAGTGTGTGGGTGGGTGTGTGAGTGAGTGTGTGTGAGTGGGTGAGTGTGTGGGTGAGTGTGTGGGTGAGTGTGTGGGTGAGTGTGTGGGTGAGTGTGTGGGTGGGTGTGTGAGTGAGTGTGTGTGAGTGGGTGAATGTGTGGGTGTGTGTGGGTGTGTGAGTGGGTGAGTGTGTGGGTGAGTGTGTGGGTGGGTGTGTGTGTGGGTGGGTGTGTGAGTGGGTGAGTGTGTGGGTGGGTGGGTGAGTGAGTGTGTGGGTGGGTGAGTGTGTGGGTGTGTGAGTGGGTAAGTATGTGGGTG
The DNA here is from genome assembly GCF_048934315.1 of Petromyzon marinus. Classification (NCBI taxonomy): domain Eukaryota; kingdom Metazoa; phylum Chordata; class Hyperoartia; order Petromyzontiformes; family Petromyzontidae; genus Petromyzon; species Petromyzon marinus. The sequence goes on along the minus strand of NC_133740.1, from coordinate 11,180,242 downwards.
GGTGAGTGAGTGTGTGGGTGGGTGTGTGGGTGAGTGTGTGGGTGAATGTGTGTGTGGGTGAGTGAGTGTTGTGGTGTGTGGGTGAATGTGTGGGTGGGTGTGTGGGTGAGTGTGAGTGAGTGAGTGTGTGTGTGGGTGAGTGTGTGAGTGAGTGGGTGAGTGTGTGGGTGAGTGAGTGTGTGAGTGGGTGTGTGGGTGTGTGAGTGGGTGAGTGTGTGGGTGAGTGTGTGGGTGAGTGAGTGTGTGAGTGAGTGGGTGAGTGTGTGGGTGAGTGAGTGAGTGTGTGAGTGAGTGTGTGGGTGAGCGAGTGGGTGTGTGTGTGGGTGAGTGTGTGAGTGGGTGTGTGTGTGAGTGTGTGGGTGAGTGTGTGGGTGAATGTGTGGGTGAGTGTGTGGGTGAGTGTGTGAGTGAGTGTGTGTGAGTGGGTGAGTGGGTGGGTGTGTGGGTGGGTGAGTGTGTGGGTGGGTGTGTGAGTGGGTGTGTGGTGGGTGAGTGTGTGGGTGGGTGAGTGTGTGGGTGGGTGTGTGAGTGGGTGTGTGAGTGGGTGAGTGTGTGGGTGAGTGTGTGGGTGAGTGAGTGGGTGGGTGTGTGTGTGGGTGGGTGAATGTGTGGGTGAGTGAGTGGGTGAGTGTGTGGGTGGGTGTGTGGGTGAGTGTGTGGGTGAGTGTGTGGGTGGGTGTGTGGGTGAGTGTGTGGGTGAGTGTGTGGGTGGGTGTATGGGTGAGTGTGTGGGTGTGTGTGTGAGTGAGTGTGTGAGTGAGTGTGTGTGAGTGTGTGGGTGGGTGTGTGGGTGAGTGTGTGTGTGGGTGAGTGAGTGGGTGGGTGTGTGGGTGGGTGGGTGAGTGTGTGGGTGAGTGTGTGGGTGAGTGAGTGGGTTAGTGTGTGAGTGTGTGGGTGAGTGTGTGGGTGGGTGGGTGAGTGTGTGGGTGTGTGAGTGTGTGAGTGTGTGTGTGAGTGTGTGGGTGAGTGTGTGTGTGAGTGGGTGAGTGTGTGAGTGGGTGAGTGTGTGGGTGTGTGGGTGAGTGTGTGGGTGAGTGTGTGGGTGAGTGTGTGGGTGGGTGTGTGGGTGAGTGTGTGGGTGAGTGAGTGGGTGGGTGTGTGGGTGAGTGTGTGGGTGAGTGAGTGGGTGAGTATGTGAGTGAGTGTGTGGGTGGGTGTGTGAGTGAGTGTGTGTGAGTGGGTGAGTGTGTGGGTGAGTGTGTGGGTGAGTGTGTGGGTGAGTGTGTGGGTGGGTGTGTGAGTGAGTGTGTGTGAGTGGGTGAATGTGTGGGTGTGTGTGGGTGTGTGAGTGGGTGAGTGTGTGGGTGAGTGTGTGGGTGGGTGTGTGTGTGGGTGGGTGTGTGAGTGGGTGAGTGTGTGGGTGGGTGGGTGAGTGAGTGTGTGGGTGGGTGAGTGTGTGGGTGTGTGAGTGGGTAAGTATGTGGGTGGGTGAGTGAGTGTGTGGGTGGGTGTGTGGGTGAGTGTGTGGGTGAATGTGTGTGTGGGTGAGTGAGTGTTGTGGTGTGTGGGTGAGTGTGTGGGTGGGTGTGTGGGTGAGTGTGAGTGAGTGAGTGTGTGTGTGGGTGAGTGTGTGGGTGAGTGAGTGTGTGAGTGGGTGTGTGGGTGTGTGAGTGGGTGAGTGTGTGGGTGAGTGTGTGGGTGAGTGAGTGTGTGAGTGGGTGAGTGTGTGGGTGAGTGAGTGAGTGTGTGAGTGAGTGTGTGGGTGAGCGAGTGGGTGTGTGTGTGGGTGAGTGTGTGAGTGGGTGTGTGTGTGAGTGTGTGGGTGAGTGTGTGGGTGAATGTGTGGGTGAGTGTGTGGGTGAGTGTGTGAGTGAGTGTGTGTGAGTGGGTGAGTGGGTGGGTGCGTGGGTGGGTGAGTGTGTGGGTGGGTGTGTGAGTGGGTGTGTGGTGGGTGAGTGTGTGGGTGGGTGAGTGTGTGGGTGGGTGTGTGAGTGGGTGTGTGAGTGGGTGAGTGTGTGGGTGAGTGTGTGGGTGAGTGAGTGGGTGGGTGTGTGTGTGGGTGGGTGAATGTGTGGGTGAGTGAGTGGGTGAGTGTGTGGGTGGGTGTGTGGGTGAGTGTGTGGGTGAGTGTGTGGGTGGGTGTGTGGGTGAGTGTGTGGGTGAGTGTGTGGGTGGGTGTATGGGTGAGTGTGTGGGTGTGTGTGTGAGTGAGTGTGTGAGTGAGTGTGTGTGAGTGTGTGGGTGGGTGTGTGGGTGAGTGTGTGTGTGGGTGAGTGAGTGGGTGGGTGTGTGGGTGGGTGAGTGTGTGGGTGGGTGTGTGAGTGGGTGTGTGAGTGGGTGAGTGTGTGGGTGAGTGTGTGGGTGGGTGTGTGGGTGTGCGTGGGTGAGTGTGTGGGTGGGTGTGTGGGTGAGTGTGTGGGTGGGTAATTGAGTGAGTGGGTGAGTGTGTGGGTGAGTGAGTGGGTGAATGTGTGGGTGTGTGGGTGAGTGAGTGGGTGAGTGTGAGAGTGTGTGGGTGAGTGAGTGGGTGAGTGTGTGGGTGAGTGAGTGGGTGAGTGTGTGAGTGCGTTGGTGAGTGACCGGCTCCAGTTTAACAGCAGAGGTCTCACTCCGAATCAGTCGAGCGGCAATATCTTTTCATCGGTTGCGTAACGCTGTGTGGAAGCTACCTGGTCTGTCGATCCGTACTAAGCTTCAGGTCTTCTCGGCCAAGGTCATCCCCTCCCTTCTCTACGCTTGCGAAACGTGGACCCCCTTAATGGAACATCTTCGCCGGTTGGAAACATTTAGGCTGGCCTGCCTACGATCCATCCTGGATTTGACCAGGCTGTATTGTGTGAGGAGCTCACAAATCCTTGAAAGATCTGGCCAAGGTCCCATCGGTGAGCTCCTCCGGCAGGCAAGGCTGCGTTGGCTGGGTCATGTAGCCCGCATGCCCAGCCACCACATGCCGAAATAGCTTTTGTTCGGCCGGATCGAGGGGGCTAAACGGGCGCGGAACGGGCTAGAGAAGAAATGGAGTGATGTGGTACAGGAGGACGTGGAGCTGAGTGGGCTTGCCGATGACTGGTACCAGCGGTGTCAAGATCGGCCTCTGTGGAGGAGGCTCGTGAAGGACGCTATTGGCAGTTGGAGGCAGTCGCCCTCCAACAACAACGGAGGGCGGAGGAGCGACGCTCACAACAACGAGCGGAGCGCCGGGTGGCTAAAGCACAGCAGGTTGGCACAGTAGGGGGCACAGGTGGTGCACCAGCCGGTCATCTCAGTCAGTCGACCCGTGGCACCTGGGTCTGCCCCGTGACCTCCTGCCAGCGGGCGTTCGACACTTCACGTGGCCTCAGGGTGCACATAGCCTGGCACAAGCGTCGTGGTGACGTCACCGCCACTTAGTAGCGAATGGCGGTTGTTGTTGTTGAGTGGGTGAGTGAGTGGGTGAGTTTGTGGGTGAGTGAGTGAGTGGACGAGTGAGTGGGTGAGTGAGTGGGTGAGTGAGTGGGTCATGACGCAGGCACCTGTACCAGAGTAATTGGAAGGCATGAGCCAGATTATCTCAATAATAAAATGACGATAGGAGGAGTCTGCTGGACTTCTGTGCAGCCCATGGGCTTGTAGTCACCACCACGCCGTTCCGGCATAGGCGCATCATCTACACGACATCGTGGATGCACGCCGGGTCCAAGCAAGAACATCTGCTGGACTGCATAGTGACGGAACAGTGGATACGAGCCTATGTCCTTGACACCAGGACCTACCGTGGAGATGACCTGCCCACTGACCATCGGCTTGTCATCTGTAAGAGGCCCCTGCCATTCTCCCACTGCGGTGGTGGGTGGACATCCAGGACCCCGTTCAAACCTTTAGTCGCCGAGTGAGAATGTCATCGTCGCTTGCAGCTGGGTTTGGGTGAGTTTCAGGACTGAAAATCATGCAGCTGGATGCCATGAGTGGCATTGGGTAACCTCGTCCAGACCTCCCCAGAGACCCTGGCTGACAGAGGAGGTGTTCCAGCGAGCTGAGAGAAAGCGACAGGGCCACCACTCCCACCGTCGACAGCACCCCACGTGGGAGAAGGAGGAGGCTTACTGATGCGGTTCAGGAGGAGGATGTGGAGCAAGAGTGAACTTGCCCATTGCAGGTGGTGCCAGCCCTGTCAATATCGGCCTCTGTGGAGGAGGAGGCTCGTGAAGGACGCTACCCGGGCAGTGCCAGGTTAGGTGCACCTTTCAGGCTGCTGGGCAGTTGGAGGCCCGCCAGCAACAGTGATGTGGTACAGGAGGACGTGGAGCTGAGTGGACTTGCCGATGACTGGTACCAGCGGTGTCAAGATCGGCCTCTGTGGAGGAGGCTCGTGAAGGATGCTACTGGGCAGTTGGAGGCAGTCGCCCTCCAACAACAACGGAGGGCGGAGGAGCGACGCTCATAACAACGAGCGGAGCGCCGGGTGGCTAAAGCACAGCAGGTTGGCACAGTAGGGGGCACAGGTGGTGCATCAGCCAGTCATCTCAGTCAGTCGACCCGTGGCACCTGGGTCTGCCCCGTGACCTCCTGCCAGCGGGCGTTCGACACTTCACGTGGCCTCAGGGTGCACATAGCCTGGCACAAGCGTCGTGGTGACGTCACCGCCATAAGTGGCGAATGGCGGTTGTTGTTGAATGAGTATGTGAATGAGTGTGTGGATGTGAATGAGTGTGTGAATGAGTGTGTGAATGTGAGTGTGTGGATGTGAATGAGTGTGTGAATGTGAATGAGTGTGTGAATGAGTGTGTGAATGAGTGTGTGGATGAGTGTGTGGATGTGAATGAGTGTGTGAATGAGTGTGTGAATGTGAATGAGTGTGTGAATGAGTGTGTGAATGAGTGTGTGAATGTGAATGAGTGTGTGAATGAATGTGTGGATGTGAATGAGTGTGTGAATGTGAATGAGTGTGTGAATGTGAATGAGTGTGTGAATGAGTGTGTGAATGTGATTGAGTGTGTGAATGTGAATGAGTGTGTGAATGAGTGTGTGGATGTGAATGAGTGTGTGAATGAGTGTGTGAATGAGTGTGTGAATGAGTGTGTGGATGTGAATGAGTGTGTGAATGAGTGTGTGAATGAGTGTGTGAATGAGTGTGTGAATGTGAATGAGTGTGTGGATGAGTGTGTGAATGTGAATGGGTTTGTGAATGAGTGTGTGAATGAGTGTGTGAATGAGTGTGTGAATGTGAATGAGTGTGTGAATGAGTGTGTGAATGAGTGTGTGAATGAGTGTGTGAATGTGAATGAGTGTGTGAATGAGTGTGTGAATGAGTGTGTGAATGAGTGCGTGAATGAGTGTGTGGATGTGAATGAGTGTGTGAATGAGTGTGTGAATGAGTGTGTGAATGAGTGTGTGGATGTGAATGAGTGTGTGAATGAGTGTGTGAATGTGAATGAGTGTGTGAATGAGTGTGTGAATGAGTGTGTGTGTGAATGAGTGTGTGAATGAGTGTGTGGATGTGAATGAGTGTGTGAATGAGTGTGTGAATGAGTGTGTGAATGAGTGTGTGGGTGTGAATGAGTGTGTGAATGAGTGTGTGAATGAGTGTGTGAATGAGTGTGTGGGTGTGAATGAGTGTGTGAATGAGTGTGTGAGTGAGTGTGTGAGTGAGTGTGTGAGTGAGTGTGTGAATGAGTGTGTGAATGAGTGTGTGAGTGTGAATGGGTCTCGCCTGGTTAAATAACGGATCGCCTCGTGCTCTCCGCATCAGCTGCTGCAGGGGGGGAGGAGTCAAGTGCCACTGGGGGAGGAGTCAAGTGCCACTGGGGGAGGGGCTTCCCGTGCGGCCACTCGCGTGTTGATGGTCGTCCCAGTTGGTTGCCGGGGCAACCGCTTTGACTGACAGCTCATTAGGCGGCACCGACACGGGTGGGCAATTACCGCGGGAACGTCTCAAGGGGGGGGGGGGGAGGAGCGGTGGCGCCGCGGTTAGGGTGGCGATTATCTGAACCGGTCCTGGGTCTCCCCTAGGTCGACTCAATAAGAACCCGGTGCGATGTGTAAAACATCGCCAGTGGGGAGACAAAGGCGGCCGGGTGTGGTGCTGGCCACCCACCCCCTCGTGTGCCCCGGCACTCTGTGTTTGTTCTGTGGGGAGTGGTGGTGCAGAGGTTAGCGCACTACGCTCCACACCCAGCGGGCCTGTGAGTCTGTGGGTCTCTGTGTGAGTCTGTGGGTCTCTGTGTGAGTCTGTGGGTCTCTGTGGTGAGTCTGTGGGTCTCTGTGGTGAGTCTGTGGGTCTCTGTGTGAGTCTGTGGGTCTCTGTGTGAGTCTGTAGGTCTCTGTGTGAGTCTGTGGGTCTCTGTGTGAGTCTGTGGGTCTCTCTGTGAGTCTGTGGGTCTCTGTGTGAGTCTGTGGGTCTCTGTGTGAGTCTATGGGTCTCTGTGTGAGTCTGTAGGTCTCTGTGTGAGTCTGTGGGTCTCTGTGTGAGTCTGTGGGTTTCTTTGTGAGTCTGTGGGTCTCTGTGTGAGTCTGTGGGTCTCTGTGTGAGTCTGTGGGTCTCTGTGTGAGTCTGTGGGTCTCTGTGTGAGTCTGTAGGTCTCTGTGTGAGTCTCTGGGTCTCTGTGTGAGTCTGTGGGTCTCTCTGTGAGTCTGTGGGTCTCTGTGTGAGTCTGTGGGTCTCTCTGTGAGTCTGTGGGTCTCTGTGTGAGTCTGTGGGTCTCTGTGTGAGTCTGTGGGTCTCTGTGTGAGTCTGTGGGTCTCTGTGTGAGTCTGTAGGTCTCTGTGTGAGTCTCTGGGTCTCTGTGTGAGTCTGTGGGTCTCTCTGTGAGTCTGTGGGTCTCTGTGTGAGTCTGTGGGTCTCTCTGTGAGTCTGTGGGTCTCTGTGTGAGTCTGTGGGTCTCTGTGTGAGTCTGTGGGTTTCTTTGTGAGTCTGTGGGTCTCTGTGTGAGTCTGTGGGTCTCTGTGTGAGTCTGTGGGTCTCTGTGGTGAGTCTGTGGGTCTCTGTGTGAGTCTGTGGGTCTCTGTGTCAGTCTGTGGGTCTCTGTGTGAGTCTACGGGTCTCTGTGTGAGTCTGTGGGTCTCTGTGTGAGTCTGTGGGTCTCTGTGTGAGTCTATGGGTATTTGTGTGAGTCTGTCGGTCTCTTTGTGAGTCTGTGGGTCTCTGTGTCTGTCTTTGGGTATCTGTGTGAGTCCATGGGTCTCTGTGTGAGTATGTGTCTCTATGTGAGTCCGTGTATATCTCTACGTGTCTATGTGCAAGTCTATGTGCGAGTCTGTGTGTCTGTATGCGTCTCTATGTGTCTCTACGTGAGTCTGTGTGTCTCTGTGTGTCTCTATGTGAGTCTGTGTGTCTCTACCTGTGTCTCTATGTGAGTCTCTATGTGAGTGCGTCACTGTGTGAGTCTCTATGTGAGTCTCTATGTGTGTCTCTACGCAAGTCTGTGTGCATCTCTGCGTCTCCGTGCCGGTAGAGGGCACTGCTGCTTCTGTCTCTGTTAAGGCTATATGGGGGATCTTTATCTTTGTGTCACTGTGTGAGTCTCTACGTGAGTCTGTGTGTCACTATGTGTGTCACTATGTGTGTCTCTGTGAGTCTCTACGTGAGTCTGTGTCACTGTGTGAGGCTCTATGTGTGTCACTATGTGAGTCACTATGTGTGTCACTATGTGTGTCTCTATGTGTGTCACTATGTGTGTCTCTATGTCTCTGTGTGTATGTCTATGTGTGTCTCTATGTGAGTCTCTATGTGAGTGTGTCACTGTGTGAGTCTGTGTGTGAGTCTCTACGCAAGTCTGTGTGCATCTCTGCGTCTCCGTGCCGGTAGAGGGCACTGCTGCTGCTGCTGTCTCTGATCACAATCGAAGTCGTCGTTTTTTTGTTTGCGGTTCTGAGCGCGCTGTGGCCACGGAGGGCGATGATCGACGCCCGAGAATGGCGCCCCGGGATATTGAAGGACGCCGCCGTGGCCAGGAGGCGTCAGGGTTGAACCCACGACCTCCTGCCTATCAGGCGAGGTAGTTAACATCTCATAGCCACCGTGGTGGTGATGATGAGAGACACACAGACTCCAAATATACAGCAGCAAGCGTCAGGGTCGGCATCGAACCCACGACCTCCTGTATACCAGGCGAGGTAGTTAACATCTCATAGCCACCGTGATGATGATGAGAGAGACACGCACAGACTCCAAATATACAGCAGCAGCAGCAGGCACCGTCAGGGTCGGGATTGAACCCATGACCTCCTGCCTACCAGGCGAGGTAGTTAACACCTCATAGCCACCGTGATGATGATGAGAGAGAGACACGCACAGACTCCAAATATACAGCAGCAGCAGGCATCGTCAGGGTCGGCATCGAACCCACGACCTCCTGCCTACCAGGCGAGGTAGTCAACATCTCCTAGCCACCGTGGTGCCCCCAGTATTTACCAGGGCTGCCTACCGACAAAGTAACCACTAAGTTCCTCTGCTGAACGAGCGTTCATCCCCCCCCTCTCTCTGCCTCCCTGTCCGTCTTTCCTCCCTCCTTACCTCTTGGTGGACTTGTATATGTATTTCTACTGACCGTGTACCTCGTATTTTTCATTCTATCTATGCTGGTACGTGCAATCCAAAGGTTGAACACGACATTTAACACTCTTCTGAAATTCGTGGTCCGCCAGGAAGTGTCTAACTGTGTTGTTGGCCTGACTGGATGTGCTTCACGTAATGTTGTTTCAGCTTTGTTGAATTCTCGTCTCTCATCTTTTTGTTTGTATTTACCTCCGTGATTTGTTCTTGACACCTGATGAAGATCGCTTGCGTTGTGATCGAAACGTCGTGATTGTTTTTTGTTTTAATATAATTTTATTGTATTTCTACATACGTGACTTTACCGAAAAGACCAGAGTACAACATTAACGTCTATACATATATGTGTGTGTATGTGTGTGTATGTGTGTGTGTATGTGTGTGGGGAGCGATAGTGTAGCGGTTAGCGCGCTGCACTATGAACCTGGCGACCCGGGTTCGATTCCCGCTTACGGCCAACACCAGTGACGATTATCTGAACCGGTCCCGGGCCTCCCCTAGGTCGACTCAGCCTCAAATGAGTACCTTGTGCGGTGTGTAAACATCGTCACTAGGGAGACAAAGGCGGTCGGGCGTGGTGCTGGCCACCCACCCCCTCATGTACCGTTACCGGCCTTCATAGGTGCTCGCTAACAGCACTTGCCCCTACAGTCTGTTAAGGCTATACGGGGGATCTTTATCTTTATCTTTGTGTATATGTGTGTGTGTACGTGTGTGTGTGTACGTGTGTGTGTGTGTGTACGTGTGTGTGTGTGTACGTGTGTGTGTGTGTACGTGTGTGTGTGTACGTGTGTGTGTGTACGTGTGTGTGTGTGTACGTGTGTGTGTGTGTACGTGTGTACGTGTGTGTACGTGTGTACGTGTGTGTGTGTGTACGTGTGTGTGTGTGTACGTGTGTGTGTGTGTACGTGTGTGTGTGTGTACGTGTGTGTGTGTGTACGTGTGTGTGTGTGTACGTGTGTGTGTGTACGTGTGTGTGTGTACGTGTGTGTGTGTACGTGTGTGTGTGTACGTGTGTGTGTGTACGTGTGTGTGTGTACGTGTGTGTGTGTACGTGTGTGTGTGTACGTGTGTGTGTGTACGTGTGTGTGTGTACGTAAAATAATAAGAAAAGACGTATATTAAACGTGTATATATTTATTTATATTTGTGCCGAGCTATGCATATTGAGAAGGGTCTCAAATCATCTTGGCTCAGCAGCAGCAGCATCAGGGGCCAGGGGGGGGGTCTCTCTCTGTGTGCGTGAAGATCCCAGAAGCGGGCACTGCCTCTGAAGCTACCGCTACTACTACTGCTGCTACCGCTATTACTGCTGCCGCTGCTGCTACCGCTACTATTGCTGCTACTGCTGCTACCGCTGCTACTGCTACTACCGCTGCTACTGCTACCGCTGCTGCTGCTACTACTGCTACTACCGCTGCTACTGCTACCGCTGCTGCTGCCGCTACCGCTGCTGCTACCGCTGTGTTTATATCAACGCCGTAGCCATGGAGTCAACATTGGGGGGGACCAAATCTTCCTGGGGGTCTGGGGGTCCCCCACCAGAAAAAAATAAATAAATCTAAATTTGAAAACGAATTTCCTGCCTAAAATATGAAAAAAATTCACGAACACTTAGCATGGACGTTTGATTTATTTTGTACAATAATGTCTAAGAGTTTTATTGTATTGCATTGATGTTTTTACTTTTTTACCATTTCTTGTTTAATTGTATGTAATGGCAGAGATGAGGGATTTATAGACACGCATGCACTATACATGGTGAGTCTGTAAGTGTGTGTACACATGCATGCACTATACATGGGTGAGTCTGTAAGTGTGTGTACACATGCATGCACTATATATGGGTGAGTCTGTAAGTGTGTACACATGCATGCACTATATATGGGTGAGTCTGTAAGTGTGTGTACACATGCATGCACTATATATGGTGAGTCTGTAAGTGTGTGTACACATGCATGCACTATATATGGTGAGTCTGTGTGTGTACACATGCATGCACTATATATGGTGAGTCTAGTAAGTGTGTACACAGGCATGCACTATACATGGTGAGTCTGTAAGTGTGTGTACACATGCATGCACTATACATGGTGAGTCTGTAAGTGTGTACACATGCATGCACTATATATGGTGAGTCTGTAAGTGTGTGTACACATGCATGCACTATATATGGTGAGTCTGTAAGTGTGTGTACACATGCATGCACTAAACATGGTGAGTCTGTAAGTGTGTGTACACATGCATGCACTATATATGGTGAGTCTGTAAGTGTGTGTACACATGCATGCACTATATATGGGTGAGTCTGTAAGTGTGTGTACACATGCATGCACTATATATGGTGAGTCTGTAAGTGTGTGTACACATGTGTTGTGTTTATGAAGACGAATACATTTATTGAGGGACACTGTTTATTGTAATTCCTTTCCCACACAGTCCTTAACACACAGAGGGGTATACGGTCCCCTCACCCGATACCCTAAGGAGGTACAGCCTCCGGACTCAGCGTAACCTACACACAGGTCTCCTTGATACCTAAGGAGGTACAGCCTCCTATCTCGGCGGGACTTACACGTCTCCCGCTATCCTAGCCTAAGGAGGTACAGACTCCTATCTTGGTGGGACTTACACGTCTCCCGCTATCCCAGCCTAAGGAGGTACAGACTCCTATCTTGGTGGGACTTACACGTCTACCGCTATCCCAGCCTAAGGAGGTACAGACTCCTATCTTGGTGGGACTTACACGTCTCCCGCTATCCTAGCCTAAGGAGGTACAGCCTCCTATCTTGGTGGGACTTACACGTCTACCGCTATCCTAGCCTAAGGAGGTACAGTCTCCTATCTTGGTGGGACTTACACGTCTACCGCTATGAAGTACAACCTCCTATCTTGGTGGGACTTACACGTCTACCGCTATCCCAGCCTAAGGAGGTACAGTCTCTTATCTTGACGGGACTTACACGTCTACCGCTATTTCAGAGTCCTCCGGCTGGGACCTAGGGGAGGCTATCTGACCCACCGCTGGCCCGGGGGGTCTTGACCACTGGATACGCCGAGCCTTAGCCCTCAGAAGGGCTGGAAGGCTGGGTCCAGGGTCCTGGCTATCTTCAGCCCGGGCTTCGGTCTTCGTGTAGGGAGAGAACTCCCCGCCGTGCTGTGCGCGGTCACCCTTCTTATACCCGTTTGTGGCCAGGTGTAACCAATCCCACATTCCCACGTGGAACTATCTGATTGGTTCTCCACAAACTGTGGCTGCGAGCCACTTCACCTCGTCTGACCCACCCGTTATGCACCCAGAGGTAACGCTGCACTGCCCCTTTGATACCCAGGGGCAATGCAGGCTACCTCTACATCTATAAAGTCACGTAGAAGGGAAACAATGAAACACCACTGGTTCATAGTAAATGTCTGTAAATGTTGTGGCCTGCCTCTCCAACACACAACTGGTTCATAGTAAATGTCTGTAAATGTTGTGGCATGGCTCTCCAACACACAACTGGTGCATAGCAAATGTCTGTAAATGTTGTGGCCTGGCTCTCCAACACACAACTGGTTCATAGTAAATGTCTGTAAATGTTGTGGCCTGGCTCTCCAACACACCACTGGTGCATAGTAAATGTCTGTAAATGTTGTGGCCTGCCTGGCTCCCCAACACACAACTGGTGCATAGTAAATGTCTGTAAATGTTGTGGCCTGACTCTCCAACACACCACTGGTGCATAGTAAATGTCTGTAAATGTTGTGGCCTGACTCTGCAACACACAACTGGTTCATTGTAAATGTTTGTAAATGTTGTGGCCCGGGTCTCCAACACACAACTGGTGCATAGTAATTGTCTGTAAATGTTGTGGCCTGCCTGGCTCTCCAACACACAACTGGTGCATAGTAAATGTCTGTAAATGTTGTGGCCTGGCTCTCCAACACACCACTGGTGCATAGTAAATGTCTGTAAATGTTGTGGCCTGGCTCTCCAACACACCACTGGTGCATAGTAAATGTCTGTAAATGTTGTGGCCTGACTCTGCAACACACAACTGGTGCATAGTAAATGTCTGTAAATGTTGTGGAATGACTCTGCAACACACGACTGGTGCATAGTAAATGTCTGTAAATGTTGTGGCCTGGCTCTGCAACACACAACTGGTTCATAGTAATTGTCTGTAGATGTTGTGGTCTGGCTCTCCAACACACCACTGGTGCATAGTAAATGTCTGTAAATGTTGTGGCCTGACTCTCCAACACACGACAGGTGCATAGTAAATATCTATACATGTTGTGGCCTGACTCTGCAACACACAACTGGTTCATAGTAAATGTCTGTAAATGTTGTGGCCTGACTCTGCAACACACAACTGGTGCATAGTAAATGTCTGTAAATGTTGCGGCCTGACTCTGCAACACACAACTGGTTCATTGTAAATGTTTGTAAATGTTGTGGCCCGGGTCTCCAACACACAACTGGTGCATAGTAAATGTCTGTAGATGTTGTGGCCTGGCTCTCCAACACACCACTGGTGCATAGTAATTGTCTGTAAATGTTGTGGTCTGACTCTCCAACACACGACTGGTGCATAGTAAATGTCTGTAAATGTTGTGGCCAGCCTCTGCAACACACCACTGGTGCATAGTAAATGTTTGTAAATGTTGTGGCCTGGCTCTCCAACACACAACTAGTGCATAGTAAATGTCTGTAAATGTTGTGGCCTGGCTCTCCAACACACGACTGGTGCATAGTAAATGTCTGTAAATGTTGTGGCTTGGCTCTCCAACACACCACTGGTGCATAGTACATGTCTGTAAATGTTGTGTCCTGACTCTCCAACACACCACTGGTGCATAGTAAATGTCTGTAAATGTTGTGGCCTGGCTCTCCAACACACCACTGGTGCATAGTAAATGTCTGTAAATGTTGTGGCCTGGCTCTCCAACACACCACTGGTGCATAGTAAATGTCTGTAAATGTTGTGGCCTGACTCTGCAACACACAACTGGTGCATAGTAAATGTCTGTAAATGTTGTGGCCTGGCTCTCCAACACACCACTGGTGCATAGTAAATGTCTGTAAATGTTGTGGCCTAACTCACCAACACACAACTGGTGCATAATAAATGTCTGTAAATGTTGTGGCCTACCTCTCCAACACACAACTGGTGCATAGTAAATGTCTGTAAATGTTGTGGCCTAGCTCTCCAACACACAACTAGTGCATAGTAAATGTCTTTAAATGTTGTGGCCTGACTCTCCAACACACAACTGGTGCATAGTAAATGTCTGTAAATGTTGTGGCCTAACTCACCAACACACAACTGGTGCATAGTAAATGTCTGTAAATGTTGTGGCCTGGCTCTCCAACACACCACTGGTGCATAGTAAATGTCTGTAAATGTTGTGGCCTGGCTCTCCAACACACCAATGGTGCATAGTAAATGTCTGTAAATGTTGTGGCCTGAGTCTGTAACACACAACTGGTGCATAGTAAATGTCTGTAAATGTTGTGGCCTGGCTCTTCAACACACGACTGGTGCATAGTAAATGTCTGTAAATGTTGTGGCCCGGCTCTCCAACACACGACTGGTGCATAGTAAATGTCTGTAAATGTTGGTGCATAGTAAATGTCTGTAAATGTTGTGGCCTGGCTCTCCAACACACCACTGGTGCATAGTAAATGTCTGTAAATGTTGTGGCCTGACTCTGCAACACACAACTGGTGCATAGTAAATGTCTGTAAATATTGTGGCCTGGCTCTCCAACACACCACTGGTGCATAGTAAATGTCTGTAAATGTTGTGGCCTGGCTCTCCAACACACAACTGGTGCATAATAAATGTCTGTAAATGTTGTGGCCTGACTCTCCAACACACACCTGGTGCATAGTAAATGTCTGTAAATGTTGTGGCCTGGCTCTCCAACACACAACTAGTGCATAGTAAATGTCTTTAAATGTCATGGTCTGACTCTCCAACACACAACTGGTGCATAGTAAATGTCTGTAAATGTTGTGGCCTAACTCACCAACACACAACTGGTGCATAGTAAATGTCTGTAAATGTTGTGGCCTGGCTCTCCAACACACGACTGGTGCATAGTAAATGTCTGTAAATGTTGTGGCCTGACTCTCCAACACACACCTGGTGCATAGTAAATGTCTGTAAATGTTGTGGCCTGGCTCTCCAACACACAACTAGTGCATAGTAAATGTCTTTAAATGTTATGGTCTGACTCTCCAACACACAACTGGTGCATAGTAAATGTCTGTAAATGTTGTGGCCTAACTCACCAACACACAACTGGTGCATAGTAAATGTCTGTAAATGTTGTGGCCTGGCTCTCCAACACACGACTGGTGCATAGTAAATGTCTGTAAATGTTGTGGCCTAACTCACCAACACACAACTGGTGCATAGTAAATGTCTGTAAATGTTGTGGCCTGGCTCTCCAACACACCACTGGTGCATAGTAAATGTCTGTAAATGGTGTGGCTTGGCTCTCCAACACACCACTGGTGCATAGTAAATGTCTGTAAATGTTGTGGCCAGCCTCTGCAACACACAACTGGTGCATAGCAAATGTCTGTAAATGTTGTGGCATGACTCTGCAACACACGACTGGTGCATAGTAAATGTCTGTAAATGTTGTGGCCTGGCTCTGCAACACACAACTGGTTCATAGCAATTGTCTGTAGATGTTGTGGTCTGGCTCTCCAACACACGACTGGTGCATAGTAAATGTCTGTAAATGTTGTGGCCAGCCTCTGCAACACACAACTGGTGCATAGTAAATGTCTGTAAATGTTGTGGCCTGGCTCTCCAACACACGACTGGTGCATAGTAAATGTCTGTAAATGTTGTGGCCTACCTCACCAACACACAACTGGTGCATAGTAAATGTCTGTAAATGTTGTGGCTTGGCTCTCCAACACACCACTGGTGCATAGTAAATGTCTGTAAATGGTGTGGCTTGGCTCTCCAACACACCACTGGTGCATAGTAAATGTCTGTAAATGTTGTGGCCAGCCTCTGCAACACACAACTGATGCATAGCAAATGTCTGTAAATGTTGTGGCATGACTCTGCAACACACGACTGGTGCATAGTAAATGTCTGTAAATGTTGTGGCCTGGCTCTGCAACACACAACTGGTTCATAGCAATTGTCTGTAGATGTTGTTGTCTGGCTCTCCAACACACGACTGGTGCATAGTAAATGTCTGTAAATGTTGTGGCCAGCCTCTGCAACACACCACTGGTGCATAGTAAATGTCTGTAAATGTTGTGGCCAGCCTCTGCAACACACTACTGGTGCATAGTAAATGTTTATAAATGTTGTGGCCTGTCTCTCCAACACACAACTGGTGCATAGTAAGTGTCTGTAAATGTTGTGGCCTGACTCTCCACCACACAACTGGTTCATAGTAAATGTCTGTAAATGTTGTGGCCTGGCTCTCCAACACACGACTGGTGCATAGTAAATGTCTGTAAATGTTGTGGCCTAACTCACCAACACACAACTGGTGCATAGTAAATGTCTGTAAATGTTGTGGCCAGCCTCTGCAACACACAACTGGTGCATAGTAAATGTCTGTAAATGTTGTGGCCTGACTCTCCAACACACAACTGGTTCATAGTAAATGTCTGTAAATGTTGTGGCCGCCTCTGCAACACACAACTGGTGCATAGTAAATGTTTGTAAATGTTGTGGCCTGGCTCTCCAACACACAACTAGTGCATAGTAAATGTCTGTAAATGTTGTGGCCTGGCTCTCCAACACACGACTGGTGCATAGTAAATGTCTGTAAATGTTGTGGCCTGGCTCTCCAACACACCACTGGTGCATAGTACATGTCTGTAAATGTTGTGGCCTGACTCTCCAACACACCACTGGTGCATAGTAAATGTCTGTAAATGTTGTGGCCTGACTCTCCAACACACCACTGGTGCATAGTAAATGTCTGTAAATGTTGTGGCCTGGCTCTCCAACACACCACTGGTGCATAGTAAATGTCTGTAAATGTTGTGGCCTGACTCTGCAACACACAACTGGTGCATAGTAAATGTCTGTAAATGTTGTGGCCTGGCTCTCCAACACACCACTGGTGCATAGTAAATGTCTGTAAATGTTGTGGCCTAACTCACCAACACACAACTGGTGCATAATAAATGTCTGTAAATGTTGTGGCCTGACTCTCCAACACACAACTGGTGCATAGTAAATGTCTGTAAATGTTGTGGCCTGGCTCTCCAACACACAACTAGTGCATAGTAAATGTCTTTAAATGTTGTGGCCTGACTCTCCAACACACAACTGGTGCATAGTAAATGTCTGTAAATGTTGTGGCCTAACTCACCAACACACAACTGGTGCATAGTAAATGTCTGTAAATGTTGTGGCCTGGCTCTCCAACACACCACTGGTGCATAGTAAATGTCTGTAAATGTTGTGGCCTGGCTCTCCAACACACCAATGGTGCATAGTAAATGTCTGTAAATGTTGTGGCCTGACTCTGCAACACACAACTGGTGCATAGTAAATGTCTGTAAATGTTGTGGCCTGGCTCTTCAACACACGACTGGTGCATAGTAAATGTCTGTAAATGTTGTGGCCCGGCTCTCCAACACACGACTGGTGCATAGTAAATGTCTGTAAATGTTGTGGCCTGACTCTCCAACACACCACTGGTGCATAGTAAATGTCTGTAAATGTTGTGGCCTGGCTCTCCAACACACCACTGGTGCATAGTAAATGTCTGTAAATGTTGTGGCCTGGCTCTCCAACACACCACTGGTGCATAGTAAATGTCTGTAAATGTTGTGGCCTGACTCTGCAACACACAACTGGTGCATAGTAAATGTCTGTAAATATTGTGGCCTGGCTCTCCAACACACCACTGGTGCATAGTAAATGTCTGTAAATGTTGTGGCCTGGCTCTCCAACACACAACTGGTGCATAATAAATGTCTGTAA
Organism: Petromyzon marinus; assembly: GCF_048934315.1. Taxonomy (NCBI): domain Eukaryota; kingdom Metazoa; phylum Chordata; class Hyperoartia; order Petromyzontiformes; family Petromyzontidae; genus Petromyzon; species Petromyzon marinus. Next base: position 11,162,809 of record NC_133740.1, on the reverse strand, counting down.
ATGTTGTGGCCTGACTCTCCAACACACACCTGGTGCATAGTAAATGTCTGTAAATGTTGTGGCCTGGCTCTCCAACACACAACTAGTGCATAGTAAATGTCTTTAAATGTTATGGTCTGACTCTCCAACACACAACTGGTGCATAGTAAATGTCTGTAAATGTTGTGGCCTAACTCACCAACACACAACTGGTGCATAGTAAATGTCTGTAAATGTTGTGGCCTGGCTCTCCAACACACGACTGGTGCATAGTAAATGTCTGTAAATGTTGTGGCCTAACTCACCAACACACAACTGGTGCATAGTAAATGTCTGTAAATGTTGTGGCCTGGCTCTCCAACACACCACTGGTGCATAGTAAATGTCTGTAAATGGTGTGGCTTGGCTCTCCAACACACCACTGGTGCATAGTAAATGTCTGTAAATGTTGTGGCCAGCCTCTGCAACACACAACTGGTGCATAGCAAATGTCTGTAAATGTTGTGGCATGACTCTGCAACACACGACTGGTGCATAGTAAATGTCTGTAAATGTTGTGGCCTGGCTCTGCAACACACAACTGGTTCATAGCAATTGTCTGTAGATGTTGTGGTCTGGCTCTCCAACACACGACTGGTGCATAGTAAATGTCTGTAAATGTTGTGGCCAGCCTCTGCAACACACCACTGGTGCATAGTAAATGTCTGTAAATGTTGTGGCCAGCCTCTGCAACACACTACTGGTGCATAGTAAATGTTTGTAAATGTTGTGGCCTGTCTCTCCAACACACAACTGGTGCATAGTAAGTGTCTGTAAGTGTTGTGGCCTGACTCTCCACCACACAACTGGTTCATAGTAAATGTCTGTAAATGTTGTGGCCTGGCTCTCCAACACACGACTGGTGCATAGTAAATGTCTGTAAATGTTGTGGCCTAACTCACCAACACACAACTGGTGCATAGTAAATGTCTGTAAATGTTGTGGCCAGCCTCTGCAACACACAACTGGTGCATAGTAAATGTCTGTAAATGTTGTGGCCTGACTCTCCAACACACAACTGGTTCATAGTAAATGTCTGTAAATGTTGTGGCCGCCTCTGCAACACACAACTGGTGCATAGTAAATGTCTGTAAATGTTGTGGCCCGGCTCTCCAACACACCACTGGTGCATAGTAAATGTCTGTAAATGTTGTGGCCTGACTCTCCGACACACAACTGGTGCACAGTAAATGTCGGGAAATGTTGTGGACAGCCTCTGCAACACACAACTGGTGCATAGTAAATGTCGGGAAATGTTGTGGCCTGGCTCTCCAACACACCACTGGTGCATAGTAAATGTCTGTAAATATTGTGGCCTGTCTCTCCGACACACAACTGGTGCATAGTAAATGTCGGGAAATGTTGTGGCCAGCACCTCCAACACAGAACCGGTGCATAGCAAATGTCTGTAAATGTTGTGGTCTGACTCTCCAACACACAACTGGTGCATAGTAAATGTCTGTAAATGTTGTGGCCTAACTCTCCAACAAACACAATCGATGCGCTGTCCTGGTGACGAATTGGGCCGCGTTTCTGTTCACGTGACAACTCTGTTTCGCATTGTCTGCGTCGGGTGGTGGCGGGTTTACCGGCACAACAATTTCTATTTACGCGATCCAACCGTGAGCGACCCCCCTGTGTTAGAGGAAATTTTCTTACCAAGTTCTCGACCCGTCCATTAGAGGGCAGCGCCAGGCTACAATGAGTCTCCGTGTGGGATCTGTGGCGGTCCTGGGCCTCCCCTAGGTCGACTCAGCCTCAAATGAGTTACCTGGTGCGGTGTGCAGTGAACATCGCCACTGGGGAGACAAAGGCGGCCGGGCGTGGTGCTGGCCACCCACCTCCTCGTGTGCCACAGTGCCGGTAGCTTTCATAGCTGCTGCTACTCGCTGACAGCACTTGCCCCTACAGTCAGTCACAGGCTACACGGGGGACCTTTGTCTTGTGTAAAAATGTATTTATAACAGAACTTATATTCATAATTTTACTTATACCTCGTGCCGAGTGTCTGCTGCTGCTGCTGCTGTGTCCTGCCCAGCGCTTTGAGATTCTTGATGAGAATCGGTGCATGTATCAATGTCATCATCATTATTATAGTTTACACAGGAGGATAAATCCGAGAATCTCTGAAGCTCTCCCCCCCCCCCCCACCCCCCGCGGTGACGCCCTGCCCACGGCACCCTCCGCGGCTACCTGGGGGAGCTTTGCCTGTTTGCGTGAGCGGCCCATAAATTATGGATGCAGAAATTCACCGCTTGGAAGTAGCCGGGGCATTGGCGGAGTCGGGGCGACGGGTAACGCTGCCCGCGACATTGATTTCCACTATCGCCGTTCATTTGTCTGTCCTCGTGTCTGTCCGCTATGAAATACACACGCCTCCCTGTACACACACACACACAAAGATCCCCCATATAGCCTTAACAGACTGTAGGGGCAAGTGCTGTTAGCGAGCACCTATGAAGGCCGGAACGGTACACGAGGGGGTGGGTGGCCAGCACCACGCCCGACCGCCTTTGTCTCCCTAGTGGCAATGTTTACACATCGCACCAGGTACTCATTTGAGGCTGAGTCGACCTAGGGGAGGCCCGGGACCGGTTCAGATAATCGTCACTGGTGTTGACCGTGAGCGGGAATCGAACCCGGGTCGCCAGGTTCATAGCGCAGCGCGCTAACCGCTACACTATCGCTCCACACAGACACACACCTACAACAACAACCGCCATTCGCCACTAAGTGGCGGTGACGTCACCACGACGCTTGTGCCAGGCTATGTGCACCCTGAGACCACGTGAAGTGTCGAACGCCCGCTGGCAGGAGGTCACGGAGCAGACCCAGGGGCCACGGGTCGACTGACTGAGATGACTGGCTGATGCACCACCTGTGCCCCCTACTGTGCCAACCTGCTGTGCTTTAGCCACCCGGCGCTCCGCTCGTTGTTGTGAGCGTTGCTCCTCCGCCCTCCGTTGTTGTTGGAGGGAGACTACCTCCAACTGCCCAGTAGCGTCCTTCACGAGCCTCTTCCACAGAGGCCGATCTTGACACCGCTGGTACCAGTCATCGGCAAGTCCACTCAGCTCCACGTCCTCCTGTACCACATCACTCCATCTCCTCTCTAGCCCGTACCGCGCCCGCTTAGCCCCCTCGATCCGGCCGAACAAAAGCTGCTTCGGCATGCGGTGGCTGGGCATGCGGGCTACATGACCCAGCCATCGCATCCTTGCCCGCCGGAGGAGCTCACCGATGGGACCTTGCCCAGATCTTTCAAGGATTTGTGAGCTCCTCACACAATCCAGTCTGGTTAAACCCATGATGGATCGTAGGCAGGCCAGCCTAAATGCTTCTAACCGGCGAAGATATTCCATTAAGGGGGTCCACGTTTCGCAAGCGTAGAGAAGGGAGGGAATGACCGTGGCCGAGAAGACCTGAAGCTTAGTGTGGAGCGACAGACCAGGTAGCTTCCACACAGCGTTATGCAACCGATGAAAATATATTGCCGCTCGACTGATTCGGAGTGAGACCTCTGCTGTTAAACTGGAACCGATCATAAGCACACTGCCCAGGTATGGGAAACTCTCCACTCTCTCCACAACTGCCCCATCACCGATTGGGAGTTGTGGGGGTGGAGTGTCCGATGGTACAAAATACCCAGGCAGGTGCTTAGTTTTGGTGGGGCTGATGGTAAGGCCCCATCTCTTAGTGGCACGCTCCAGTCTCAGCAGCAGCGTCTCCAACTCCTCCTCTGAATGAGCAGCTGTTACCAAATCATCGGCATACATAACGTGGTTGAGCAATCGGGAGCCATCCCTTGACCGCACCCGGGCATCGATCAGCCTCCCATTGTATCTGTACCAGATGGCAATTCCTCCGGTACAGCTACTGAAGGCTTCACGAACTACGTGGTCAAAATAGATGTTAAATAACGTGGGAGCCAGGGGACATCCCTGTCGCACCCCAAGGTGTACATGGAAAGGTTCGGACTCCCGGCCACGTAGTTTTACCCGGGCCCGCTCACCACCATGAAGGTCCTTAATGATCGTGAGCAGAGGGTCAGGTACTCCAAAATAACGAAGAACAACCCAGAAACCAGGCCTATTGATGGTATCATAGGCCTTGACCAGGTCAATAAAGCAGAGATGTAGGTCTTGCTGGAATTCACTACACCTCTGCTGTAGCAGATGGACAGAAAATATGGCATCTATGCAGGACCGCCCTTTCCTGAAACCGCATTGGGGCTCCGCAAGCCTCTCCTCAGCGTGCCTGGCAAGGCGATGTTGAATAATCCTTGCCAGGACCTTTCCCGGCACACTGAGGAGTGAGATGCCCCTGTAGTTGTTACAGTCTGTGCGGTCCCCCTTGTTAAAGAGGGGGATCACTAGGGCATCCTTCCAATCCTGTGGAACCCGTCCAGTGGTCCAGACTGTGGTTATGATGTTATATAGGGCAATCTGTGCACAAACTCCACCCTCCCTCAGCATTTCGCTAGGGAGATCATCTCTGCCCGCTGCCTTTCCTGGTCTCAGACTCCGGATCGCCCTCAGTACTTCCTCAACAGATGGCACCTCAGCCAGCCACTCACAGGGGGTGACTTCTTCCAATATTTGAGGCACCGCAGCCTTAGCAGGGTCATCCTCACTTTGTGCCACGATGTTTTCCTGGCTGAGGGATTTTCACTCCCCCAGGACCTCACAGAAATGCTCAGCAAATCTGCAAACCTTTTCCTGGGGGTCGGAGATTGCATCACCGTTTTTTCCCCTAACGATGGTAATATTTGTGGCGCTGCAGGTTACTTTTTTGATGGAGTTAAATAGAGATTTGTGATCGCGGGCCACTGAGGCAGACTCCATCTCCTCAGCAACCCGCGACCACCACCCATCCTTGCAGCGCCTCACGGCTCTCCGAACCTCCGAACGAAGGCTGCGGTAAGCCTCCTCATTCTCTGACGTGGGATTCTGTAGCCGATGACAGTGGGCCTGTCGCTTTTTCTCAACCATCCTGAACACCTCCTCTGTCAGCCAGGGTCTCTGGGGAGACCACACACACACACAGACACACACACAGACCACACACACACACACAAACAGACATAGACACACAAACAACAACAACAACCGCCATTCGCCACTAAGTGGCGGTGACGTCACCACGACGCTTGTGCCAGGCCATGTGCACCTTGAGGCACACACACAGACAGACACACACACAGACCACACACACACAGACTACACACACACACTAACCACACACACACAGACTACACACAGACACAAAAAAGATCCCCCATATAGCCTCAACAGACTGTAGGGGCAAGTGCTGTTAGCGAGCACCTATGAAGGCCAGCACGGTACACGAGGGGGTGGGTGGCCAGCACCACGCCCGGCCGCCTTTGTCTCCCCAGTGGCGATGATTTCTACCCAGATCTCAGTGATCTCTCTGGATCTTCCCACTGTCCTAGTGAACATGCAACGTTGCCCCAACGTTCTCTCAACGTTAGTACAACCTTGGTCTGTTGTCCCAACGTTCGCTCAACGTTAGTACAACCTTGGTCTGTTGTCCCAACGTTCGCTCAACGTTAGTACAACCTTGGTCTGTTGTCCCAACGTTCGCTCAACGTTAGTACAACCTTGGTCTGTTGTCCCAACGTTCGCTCAACGTTAGTACAACCTTGGTCTGTTGTCCCAACGTTCGCTCAACGTTAGTACAACCTTGGTCTGTTGTCCCAACGTTCGCTCAACGTTAGTCCAGCGTTGCCACGATGTCCGTTCTTTTGGCCCAAAAGTTACACATTCATTGAGCCTTCAGCCAAACTGTACGCGACCAGAGTGGCGAAGTATGGTCAAACAGCAGCGTGGTGTCATCCAGCGGTGGATCGGCTGTTGCTGCTGCTGCCGCTGATGATGATGATGATTTGCAAATCAGAATCAGAAAGGGTTTTATTCGCCATGAAAGTTCACACCGACACGGAATTTACTTTGGCAGGATGGTGCATTCATTCAACATGTAGGAATCTAAAATCTTAAATAAGTTTTAAACAAGTCTTACTGTAATAATAAGGGTTAAAAGTCTAACTAACACCAAGGGGCTGAAGCATATAAAATTGAATAAATATCGAATATAAATAACTTTAAGATATAATAAAAAAAATACAAAAATACAAAGAGGTTAACATAGTTGAAGAATAAAGTTTGGATGAGAAGGATCTTCGCATATTTCACGAAGGAAGTATCATTTAACATCACCACTCCGCTAACCGATATGACCGTGCATTATTTAAAGGCGTAGTATACATTACGGCGATACATACCACTGGGCTCATTCATTACTCTCTCATTTAATGCGAGTTCACGATCAATGTCTAAGAAGATAAATCAATTCGCCCGCGAGGGGCGGCGAGTTCCTCGCGGACGCGCGCGGCGCCTGTCCCGTTACAACGTGGAACATTCACCCTGTTATAACACGAAACATTCACCCTGTTATAACGTGGAACATTCATTCTGTTACAACGTGGAACATTCACTCTGTTACAACGTGGAACATTCACCCTGTTACAAGGTGGAACATTCACCCTGTTATAACGTGGAACAAGCACCCTGTTATAACGTGGAACATTCACCCTGTTACAACATGGAACATTCACTCTGTTACAACGTGGAACATTCACCCTGTTACAAGGTGGAACATTCACCCTGTTATAACGTGGAACAAGCACCCTGTTATAACGTGGAACATTCACCCTGTTACAACATGGAACATTCACTCTGTTACAACGTGGAACATTCACCCTGTTACAATGTGGAACATTCACCCTGTTACAATGTGGAACATTCACCCTGTTACAACGTGGAACATTCACCCTGTTATAACGTGGAACATTCACCCTGTTACAACGTGGAACATTCACCCTGTTATAACGTGGAACAAGCACTCTATTATAACGTGGAACAAGCACTCTGTTATAACGTGGAACATTCACTCTGTTATAACGTGGAACAAGCACTCTGTTATAACACGAAACATTCACCCTGTTATAACGTGGAACATTCACCCTGTTATAACGTGGAACATTCACCCTGTTATAAGGTGGAACATTCACTCTGTTATAACGTGGAACATTCACTCTGTTATAACGTGGAACATTCAACCTGTTATAACGTGGAACATTCACCCTGTTATAACGTGGAACGTTCACTCTGTTATAACGTGGAACATTCACCCTGTTACAACATGGAACGTTCACTCTGTTATAACGTGGAACAAGCACTCTGTTATAACGTGGAACAAGCACTCTGTTATAACGTGGAACAAGCACTCTGTTATAACACGAAACGTTCACTCTGTTACAACGTGGAACGTTCAGCCTGTTATAACGTGGAACAAGCACTCTGTTACAACGCGGAACATTCACTCTGTTATAACACGAAACGTTCACCCTGTTATAACGTGGAACGTTCACCCTGTTACAACGTGGAACGTTCACTCTGTTACAACGCAGAACGTTCACTCTGTTACAACGCAGAACGTTCACCCTGTTACAACGCAGAACGTTCACTCTGTTACAACGCAGAACGTTCACTCTGTTACAACGCAGAACGTTCACTCTGTTATAACGCAGAACATTCACTCTGTTATAACGTGGAACGTTCACTCTGTTACAACGTGGAACATTCACTCTGTTACAACGCAGAACGTTCACTCTGATACAACGTGGAACATTCACCCTGTTACAATGTGGAACATTCACTCTGTTACAACGCAGAACGTTCACTCTGTTATAACGTGGAACGATCACTCTGTTACAACGTGGAACATTCACTCTGTTACAACGTGGAACAAGCACCCTGTTATAACGTGGAACGTTTACTCTGTTACAACGTGGAACATTCACCCTGTTACAACATGGAACAAGCACTCTGTTATAACACGAAACGTTCACTCTGTTATAACGTGGAACAAGCACTCTGTTACAACATGGAACAAGCACTCTGTTATAACGTGGAACGATCACTCTGTTATAACACGAAACGTTCACTCTGTTACAACGCGGTCATCTGAGTAGTCGACTACTTTCTAGAGGCTGAGCGGTACAGTGATAGAGTGACACGGAGTGACACGCGGTGGTGATGGTGGCGGTGGTGGCGGTGGTGGCGGTGGCGGTGGTGGTGGTGGCGGTGGTGGCGGTGGTGGTGGTTGTGGTTGCGGTGGTGGCGGTGGTGGTGGTGGCGGTGGTGGCGGTGGTGGTGGTGGTGGTGGTGGCGAGCGGTGGTGGTGGTGGTGATGGTCGTAGTGGTGGTGGTGGCGAGCAGTGGTAGCGGTCAGCGCTACGAACCGGGCATAGACTCCGAGTTCGATTCCCGCTCCTCGCGGCCACCAACAACGCCACCACGATTGTCTGAACCTCGCCCTGGGCCTCCCTTAGGTCGACTCAGCCTCAAATGAGTTTCCTGGTGCGGTGTGCACCAAACATCGCCACTGGGGAGACAAAGATCCCCGTGCCGGCAGCCTTCACAAGCGCTGCCACGCGCTAGCAGCACTTTCCCGACAGCCTGTGGAAGACTACACGGGGATCTTTGTCTTTGTATCTCGCCGCACTTCCTCGTCACTGCCTTGTCGATGGGGGGGTGGTGGTGGGATTGTTTTCGCTTAACGCGCTTGTCTGCCACTCGCTCGCTAAACGAGGACTACCGGGAAACGTTGCCAACTGCGCCGTGCCACGACCAACAACCGCGCTTACGGGGCGCGGTACGCATCTAGAATCGGCGACGTTTCGGGCAATGGGCCTTCTTCAGAGCGCCATCAATAGAGAGAGCGACAGGGTGTAGAGTTACCTGGAGTGTGTGATCCATCGTTATAATCGGCGAGATGTTGACTACCTCGCCTGGTACACAGGTGGTCGTGGGTTCAATCCCGACCCTGACCGCTGCTGCTGCTGTGTATTTGGAGTTTGCGTCTCTCTCTCATCATCATCACGGTGGCTGTGAGATGTTGACTACCTCGCCTGGTACACAGGAGGTCGTGGGTTCGATCCCGACCCTGACCCCTGCTGCTGTATATTTGGAGTTTGCGTGTCTCTCTCATCATCATCACTGTGGCTGTGAGATGTTAACTACCTCGCCTGGTACACAGGAGGTCGTGGGTTCCATCCCGACCCTGACCCCTGACCCCTGCTGCTGTGTATTTGGAGTCTGTGTCTCTCTCATCATCATCACGGTGGCTGTGAGATGTTAACTACCTCGCCTGGTGTGCAGGAGGTCGTGGGTTCAATCCCGACCCTGACCCCTGCTGCTGTGTATTTGGAGTCTGTGTCTCTCTCATCATCATCACGGTGGCTGTGAGATGTTAACTACCTCGCCTGGTACACAGGAGGTCGTGGGTTCCATCCCGACCCTGACCCCTGACCCCTGCTGCTGTGTATGTGTAGTTTGCGGCGTCTCTCTCCCCGTGGCCGCGTGGATTTTGTCTCCGCGTCCTGCGGAGTTTCCCCTCCACACTGAGAATCAACGTCAGCACCACGCGGTCTGGAGTCGTTTGGCTTCTGCTGTGGTTGTTCACATCACGATGGACGCTGTTGGTGGCCGTGAGCGGGAATCGAACCCGGGCGGGACGAGTCGGAAGTGCGCGCGCAGCGCTCACAGCTGCACACAAAGACAAAGACCCCCCGTGTGGCCTCGACACGCTGTCGGGGCAAGTGCTGTTCGCGAGCAGCAGCAGCAGCCCATGCAGGCTGCCGGCACGGCGTGGCGCACACAGAGGGGACGTTTGGCCAGCAACCACGCCCGGCCGCCTTTGTCTCTCTTCCGCGTCCACACAAAGGCCCACGGGCTCGTGCCGTGTCACCGACGGGTGTGTGGTGGCAAGAGGCGTCACGAGTCGCAGGACAACACCACAACACCACAACAACACCACAACAACAACAACAACACCACCACCACAACAACAACACCACCACAACAACAACAACACCACAACAACACCACAACAACAACACCACAACAACAACTCCACAACAACAACACCACAATAACAACAACACCACAATAACAACAACACCACAACAACAACACCACAATAACAACAACTCCACAACAACACCACAACAACACAAAAACACCACCACAATAACAACAACAACACCACCACTACAACAACAACTCCACAACAACAACACCACAATAACAACAACACAACAACAACACAACAACACCACAATAAAACAACAACAACACCACCACAACACAACAACACCACCACAACAACAACACCACCACAACAACAACACAACAACAACAACTCCACAACAACACAACAACAACTTCACAACAACAACAACACTACAACAACAACACCACCACCACAACACCACAACAACAACACCACCACCACCACAACAACAACACCACAACAACACAACAACAATACAACAACACCACCACAACAACAACACCACAACAACAACACCACCACAACAACAACACAACAACAACACCACAACAACAACACCACAACAACACCACAACAACAACAACACCACAACAACACCACAACAACAACACCACCACAACAACAACACCACAACAACAACACCACCACAACAAGACAACAACACCACCACAACAACAACACCACCACAACAACAACAACACCACAACAACAACAACACCACCACAACAACAACAACACCACAACAACAACACCACCACAACAACAACACCACCACAACAACAACAACACCACCACAACAACACCACAACAACAACACCACCACAACAACACCACAACAACAACAACAACACCACCACCACCACAACAACACCACCACCACCACCACAACAACAACACCACCACAACAACACCACCACAACAACAACACCACCACAACAACAACACCACCACAACAACAACACAACAACAACACCACCACCACCACAACAACACCACCACAACAACACCACCACAACAACACCACCACCACAACAACAACACCACCACCACAACAACACCACAACAACAACACCACAACAACAACAACAACACCACCACCACAACAACAACAACAACACCACCACAACAACAACAACACCACAACAACACCACCACAACAACAACAGCACCACAACAACAGCACCACCACAACAACAGTAGCAGCAGCAGCTGTAAAGACACGAGTCTGCATTGTAGCTCCCGGTGGGAAGGGAGAGCGTTCCAGACGGCCGGTGGCCGCGTTTGTTCGATGGCGAGCCAAAAGTGTAGTGTGTAGTGTAGTGGAGAATATAGTGTAATGTGGAGTGTAGTGTATAGTGTAGTGTATAGTGTAGTGTATAGTGTAGTGTGTAGTGTAGAATATAGTGTAATGTGGAGTGTAGTGTATAGTGTAGTGTATAGTGTAGTGTATAGTGTAGTGTATAGTGTAGTGTGTATAGTGTAGTGTATAGTGTAGTGTATAGTGTAGTGTAGAATATAGTGTAATGTGGAGTGTAGTGTATAGTGTAGTGTATAGTGTAGTGTATAGTGTAGTGGAGAATATAGTTTAATGTGGAGTGTAGTGTATAGTGTAGTGTGTAGTGTAGTGTAAAGTGTAGTGTGTAGTGTAGTGTATAGTGTAGTGTATAGTAGTATAATAGTGTAGTGTATAGTGTAGTGTGGAGTGTAGTGTAGAATATAGTGTAATGTGGAGTGGAGTGTATAGTGTAGTGTATAGTGTAGTGTATAATGTAGTGTAGTGTGTAGTGTAGTGTATAGTGTAGTGTATAGTGTATAGTGTAGTGTATAATGTAGTGTAGTGTATAGTGTAGTGTATAGTAGTGTATAATGTAGTGTATAGTGTAGTGTATAGTAGTGCAGTGTATAGTGCAGTGTATAGTGTAGTGTATAGTAGTATAGTAGTGTAGTGTATAGTGTAGTGTGGAGTGTAGTGTTTAGTGTGGTGTATAGTGTAGTGTATAGTGTAGCGTAGTGTGTAGTGTAGTGTATAGTGTAGTGTAGTGTATAGTGTAGTGTATAGTGTAGTATAGTGTGTAGTGTATAGTAGTGCAGTGTATAGTGCAGTGTATAGTAGTGTATAAGGTAGTGTATAGTGTAGTGTAGAGTGTAGTGTATAGTAGTATAGTAGTGTATAGTGGTGTAGTGTTAAGTGTAGTGTATATAGTTTAGTGTGGAATATTGTGTAGTGTGTAGTGTAGTGTATAGTAGTGTAGAGTATAGTGTAGTGTATAGTAGTGCAGTGTATAGTGTAGTGTATAGTAGTGTAGAGTGTAGTGTAGAATATAGTGTATATAGTGTAGTGTAGAATATAGTGTAGTGTATAGTGTAGTGTGTAATGTAGTGTATATAGTGTAGTGTATAGTAGTGTAGTGTATAGTGTAGTGTATAGTAGTGTATAGTGTAGAGAGAGGAGCCTGCAGTGCTCCAAGCAACTATTCTACGTGGACCTGCAGGGCCTCCCACTGGGACAGCTGCCACCCTTCTACAGATGGCGCCGATGATGGCAGCCTCGGCCGGTTGGTGCGCCCTGTTTTGTCCAGTTTTGTCTTGTTTTGTCTTGAGAGGGGCTTGCTGTTCAACACACTCGTGCTGGTGAGAGAGGCCTGCTGTTCATCACACCCGTGCTGGTGAGAGAGGCCTGCTGTTTTGGGGCCTGCTGTTCATCACACCCGTGCTGGTGAGAGAGGCCTGCTGTTCAGTACACCCGTGTTGAGGGGCCTGCTGTTCAGCACACCCTTGCTGGTGAGAGAGGCCTGCTGTTCAACACACAGTGTGCTGGTGAGAGAGGCCTGCTGTTCAACACACCCGTGCTGGTGAGAGGGGCCTGCTTTTCAGCACACCCTTGCTGGTGAGAGAGGCCTGCTGTTCAACACACCCGTGCTGGTGAGAGGGGCCTGCTTTTCAGCACACCCTTGCTGGTGAGAGAGGCCTGCTGTTCAACACACCCGTGCTGGTGAGAGGGGCCTGCTTTTCAGCACACCCGTGCTGGTGAGAGGGGCCTGCTGTTCAGCACACCCGTGCTGGTGAGAGAGGCCTGCTGTTCAGCTCACACGTGTTGAGGGGCCTGCTGTTCAGCACACCCGTGCTGGTGAGAGGGGCCTGCTGTTCATCACATCCGTGTTGGTGAGAGGGGCCTGCTGTTCAGCACACCGGTGCTGGTGAGAGAGGCCTGCTGTTCAGCACACCCGTGTTGAGGGGCCTGCTGTTCAGCACACCCGTGCTGGTGAGAGGGGCCTGCTGTTGAGGGGCCTACTGTTCAGCACACCCGTGTTGGTGAGAGAGGCCTGCTGTTCAGCACACCCGTGTTGAGGGGCCTACTGTTCAGCACACCCGTGCTGGTGAGAGGGGCCTGCTGTTCAACAGACCCGTGCTGGTGAGAGGGGCCTACTGTTCAGCACACCCGTGCTGGTGAGAGGGGCCTGCTGTTCAACACACCCGTGCTGGTGAGAGGGGCCTGCTGTTCAACACACCCGTGCTGGTGAGAGGGGCCTGCTGTTCAACACACCCATGCTGGTGAGAGGGGCCTGCTGTTCATCACACCCGTGCTGGTGAGAGAGGCCTACTATTCATCACACCCGTGCTGGTGTGAGGGGCGTGCTGTTCATCACCCCCGTGTTGGTGAGCGGGGCCTGCTGTTCACTTCCATGCTGGTGAGAGAGGCCTACTGTTCATCACACCCGTGTTGGTGAGAGGGGCCTGCTGTTCACCACTCCCATGCTGGTGAGAGGGGCCTACTGTTCAACACACCAGTGCTGGTGAGGGAGTCTTGCTGTTCAGCACACCCGTGCTGGTGCGAAGATGGCGCTGATGATGGTAGCCTCAGCCGGTCGGTGCGCCCTGTTTTGTCTTGTTTTGTCTGTCAATTCAGTGTTTTGCCAAGATTTTCGGAGTTCTCTAACAAGAGACGAACTTTTAAATATCAGGGAAACAACTCCTGTGGATTTAATTCCTACTTTTCTGCTTCCAGCGGCAGAATTAGTAGGCATTCTAGTCAATGCCGCGCTAGGCTTTGCTCAAGCAACGAAACGCCGCCCAAGGGGTAAACGGTCGGGGGCTCTAGTACGGCTACGCAGACGCGGGATCCGAACAGTGCTTCCGAGCTTTTTCCTCTCCAACGTACGTTCACTGTACAACAAAATGGATGAACTTCAGCTACTGATGGTAAAAAACAAAGACTTTCTTTCAGCTTCTGCATTGTGCTTCACGGAAACATGGCTGTGTGATTTGATTCCGGACACTTCGCTACAACTAGCAGGATTCCATCTTGTAAGATCGGATCGTGACATAGCACTCTCCGGCAAGACGAAAGGCGGTGGTATTTGTTTTTACATTAACAGTGGCTGGTGTGTAGATGTCACAGTGATTCTGCAACATTGTTCTCCACTCCTTGAATCAATTTTTATAACCTGTAAACCGTTTTACTCGCCTCGCGAGTTCGCGTCGCTCATTTTGGTCGGAGTTTATTTGCCGCCTTGTCCTCAGGTTAAAGAGGCCCAACGCATGCTCGCCGATCAGATTCTGAGTGTGGAGCGAGCAAATCCAGATTCGTTGGTTATCGTACTTGGCGACTTTAACAAAGGTAATCTCAGCCACGAACTCCCCAAATACATACAATTCATTAAATGCCCAACCAGAGAAGGGAACACTCTGGATCACTGTTACACTACAGTCAGTAGAGCCTACCACGCCGTCCCCCGAGCAGCACTAGGACACTCTGACCATGCCATGGTCCACCTGATTCCTGCATACAGGCAGAAACTAAAACTCTGTAAACCTGCTGTGAGGACATCTAAACAGTGGACCAGTGAGGCTGTGGAAGATTTGCGGGCGTGCTTAGACTGTACTGACTGGGATATGTTCACGACTGCTACCAATAGTCTAGATGAACTCACAGAGGCTGTGACGTCCTACATCAGCTTCTGTGAGGACTGCTGTATCCCAACACGTACCAGGGTGAACTTTAACAACAATAAGCCCTGGTTCTCAGCAAAGCTCAGAAGGTTGAGGTTGGAGAAGGAGGAAGCGTTTAGGAGTGGAGATAGAGACAGATTCAAGGAGTCGAAGAACAGGTTTAGCAAAGCGGTGAGAGAGGCTAAACGACTGTACTCAGAGAGACTAAAACACCAGTTCTCTACAAACGACGCTGCTTCTGTCTGGAGAGGGCTCAGGCAGATCACCAACTACAAACCCAGAGCCCCCCACACCACTAACGACTCCCGCCTAGCCAACGACCTGAACGAGTTCTACTGTAGATTTGAAAGACAATTGGACTGTCCTGAACCACCCCTTCCAACCCAAGAGGCCCCATCCCCCACCAATACTACAGAGACGACTATCTCCTTTCAGGAGGGAGAAGTTAATAGACTTTTCAAGAGGCAGAATCCACACAAAGCAGCCGGGCCGGACTCTGTCTCTCCAGCCACCCTCAGGCACTGCGCTGACCAGCTGTCTCCGGTGTTCACCAACATCTTTAACACCTCCCTGGAGACATGCCATGTACCAGCCTGTCTCAAGTCCTCCACCATCATCCCTGTGCCCAAAAAGCTAAGGCCAACAGGACTAAATGATTACAGACCGGTCGCCCTTACATCTGTGGTAATGAAGTCTTTTGAGCGCCTGGTCCTGGCACACCTCAAAGCCATCACAGACCCTCTCCTGGACCCCCTTCAGTTTGCCTACAGAGCCAACAGGTCTGTGGACGATGCAGTTAACATGGCCCTCCACTTCACCCTACAGCATCTGGACGCCCCAGCATCCTACGCCAGGATCCTGTTTGTGGACTTCAGCTCTGCCTTCAACACCATCATCCCTGCCCTGCTTCAGGACAAGCTCTTCCAGCTGAACGTGCCATACACCACCTGTAAATGGATCACAGACTTCCTGTCTGACAGGAAGCAGTGCGTTAAGCTGGGAACACAAGTCTCTGGCTCCAGGTCCATCAGCACCGGAACTCCTCAGGGCTGCGTCCTTTCCCCTCTGCTCTTCTCCCTGTATACCAACAGCTGCACCTCCAATCATCTGTCCGTCAAACTATTGAAGTTTGCGGATGACACCACCCTCATTGGGCTGATCTCTGGTGGGGATGAGTCTGACTATAGGTGGGAAGCTGACAATCTGGTGACCTGGTGTAGCCAGAACAACTTAGAGCTAAATGCTCTAAAGACAGTTGAGATGGTTGTGGACTTCAGGAAGAATACAGCACCACTCACCCCCATCACCCTGTTAGACTCCCCAGTAAAAATTGTAGAGTCCTTCCGCTTCCTGGGCACTATTCTCTCCCGGGACCTCAAGTGGGAATTGAACATCAGCTCCCTCACCAAGAAAGCTCAACAGAGGATGTACTTTCTACGGCAGCTGAAGAAATTCAACCTGCCAAAGACAATGATGGTGCAATTCTATACAGCGATCATTGAATCCATCCTCACCTCCTCCATAACCGTCTGGTACGCTGCTGCCACTGCCAAGGACAAGAGCAGACTGCAGCGTATCATCCACACTGCTGAGAAGGTAATTGCCTGCAATCTACCGACCCTCGAGGACCTGCACACGACAAGGTCTATGAGGCGAGCGAGGAAGATTATGGCCGATTTCTCCCACCCTGGACACTCTCTGTTTCAGCTACTCCCCTCCGGCAGAAGGCTTCGGTCCATCAGGACCAAAACCTCACGCCATAAAAACAGTTTCTTCCCATCTGCTGCTGGCCTGTTAAACAAGGCCAAGGGCTAACACTGTTTTTAACATTTGATCTACATAACGACACGTTGCTGATATTAACTATGTTTCCCTATTTGTATTTTTAAATTATATCTTAAAGCTATTTTATATTCGATATTTATTTAATTTTATATACTTCAGCCCCTTAGTGTTAGACTTTTAACCCTTATTATAGTAAGACTTGTTTAAAACTTATTTAAGATTTTAGATTCCTATATGTTGAATGTATGCACCATCCTGCCAAAGTAAATTCCGTGTCGGTGTGAACTTACATGGCGAATAAAACCCTTTCTGATTCTGATTCTGAGCGTCCTGCAGACACGGAGCTCCCTCGCTGTCAGGAGGCTGAACCAGCCGCGATCGGCCGAGGATCTGGTCTTCGAACCGATCCTCAGGAACCCGCAGACAAAGCGCTGCCATCCACCACCACCGCCACCCCTGGCATGGAGAGGCGCCTCGCCAACGCGCGGCTCACCAGGACGGGAGATCTGGTGGAGCCTGAAACACGGAGGCCGGTGGCTCGGACCGGCAGACGTGGCCGCAAAGACAGGGGGGCTGCAGTCGCTCCGGGTGGCCGCCCGGATCCTGGCCGAAGCCAAGGGGGCCTTCTCAGCGGCAGCGGCGGGGAGAACGCCACCCCCATCGGCGTTGGGGATGACGAGGCCCCTCTCGGTCCCCCTCCACCGGAGCTCTCAGTCGTGCCACTGCGTCGCCAGTGCCGACAAACGAAGGCGGATCACAACCTGTGCCGGCTGGAAGACCTGCCGGAGGTGGCCTTCGCGAACGTCAAGAGGAAGAAGGTGCTCTACTCCTACATGGTCCGGTTCCACCAACAGGACACCCTGAGGAGCCACAAGGACCCTGCCTGGAGGAGAGTCCTGCCCTACGTCTCTCCGGAGAGGCCTCGCTGGAGGCAACTCTACTCCAGCCCGACGTACAACCGCATCGGCGACCTCAGCTGGAGCATCGCCCACGGCACCGTCACCACCGACGTCTCCCCGGCGCGCTTCACCGGCACGTCCCCGGAGTGCCGGTTCTGTGGTAAAGCGTAGATGGTGGCGCACCAATACGTGGAGTGCAAGAGCCTGGACTCGCTGTTCAAGGTCCTGAGAAACATCCTCCTAAGGTTCAGCCTCCACTTCTCCCCGACGGTCCTCATCTTTGGATACCCGAAGGATCGACGGACCCCAACATCTCCAGGGGCCGGTCAAGGTGCTCTTAGGCTACGCCAAGCTCGCCGTGCACAGGGCGAGGAAGGTGGCCCTGGAGGGGCAACGTCCGGCCAGCAGCCAGGGCATCTTCCGCGCTCTGGTCGGAGCCAGGGAGTGTGGGCCGGAGTTCCGCCACGCGCGGCTGACCCACGCCGTGCCGGCCTTCAAGGAGCAGTGGGCGCTGGAGGAGGCCGTGTGCTCGGTGGCAGATGACGGTAGAGAGCTCTGTGCGTGCAGATCTGAGCTACCCGTCGGAGGCCGTAGGACTGTGGGAAGGGCTGAGTGCAGATGCAGCACTTGTCGTAGTTATATAAAAAAAGAGCGAGAGCGAGAGAGTGAGCGAGAGAGAGCGAAATGGAGTAGGATGAGAGGGGGCAGAGAGAGAGGGGGGGCGGAGAGGGGGGTAGAGAGAGAGGGGGGGGTAGAGAGAGAGGGGGGTAGAGAGAGAGGGGGGGCAGAGAGAGAGGGGGGCAGAGAGGGAGGTAGAGAGGGGGGTAGAGAGAGAGGGGGGGCAGAGAGAGAGGGGGGTAGAGAGAGAGAGAGGGAAGGGGAAAGGAGAAAAAAAGAAAAAAATATTTTGTTGGGTCTCTCATTTAAAAGAGGGGGGAGGGGGGGGGTTACATAAAGCAAAGCATAAAAAACTAAAAAAACCGAAATGATGAACGGAGCAAAGTGCCGACTACACCGAGCATCTTCTTGTTTCCCCTGATCGTAAAAAAAGAGAGAGGGAGGGGAGAGAGGAGGGGAGAGAGGAGGGGAGAGGTAAAGGGAGGAGAGGGGACGTGGAAAGGAGAGGTCGGGGGCGAGAGGGAGTGGGAGAGAGGAGAAGATGCAGAGAGGGCGAGGGGGGGAGGGAGGAGAGGGGGAGGGGGGGAGGAAGGAGAGGGGGAGGGGGGGAGGAAGGAGAGGGACGAGAGGGACGAGAGGGAGGGAGGAGAGGGGGAGGGGGGAGGAAGGAGAGGGAGGAGAGGGAGGGAGGAGAGGGAGGAGAGGGGGAGGGGAGGGAGGAGAGGGACGAGAGGGAGGGAGGAGAGGGGGAGGAGAGGGACGAGAGAGAGGGAGGAGAGGGGGAGGGAGGGGAGGGACGAGAGGGGGAGGGAGCGAGACGGAGGCAGCGAGGGAGGAGGGGGAGGCGTGAGAGCGTTAATTTGAGAGCGAGAGAGAGAGATGGGGGGGGGAGGAGCGAGAGACGAGGAGCGAGAGAGGGAACGAGGAGCGCAGTGGACGCGACGAGGTTAGGAGCCAAACGCACGCGCGCACAGACAAAGGTCCCCTGTGTAGCCTGCGGCGGGCTGCAGGGGGCAAGGGCTGTGAGCGAGCGGCCGCCTTTGTATCCCCGGTCGCTGACGATTGCGTTGTACGCACGACTGAGCGGTGGGGATTCCCAGTGGCGAGCGGTGCTCGGCACCGATCCTCGGCACCGATCCTCCGCCTTCTGGGTCGACTCAGCCTTAAATTGGTACAGTATCTGATTGTGGTGTGGCGCACACACAGACACACGCCCATACACCCACACACATACACACACGCACACCCACACAGCACGCACAGACACACACACACGCGCACACACACGCACATACAAAGATCCCCCGTGTAGCCTTAACAGCCTCTCGGGGCAAGTGCTGTTAGCGAGCAGTATCGCGCCTTTGTCTCTACACAGCGGCGATGTTTACTGCTCACACCGCACCAGGTACTCGTTTCAGGCTGAGTCGACCTAGGGGAGGCTCAGGACCGCTTCAGATAATCGTCAGCGGTGTTGGCCGTGAGCGGGAATTGAACCTGGGTCGCCGGGTTCGTAGCGCTAACCACTACACCACCGCTCTCCCATACAGGTGTACACACACACAGTGTACACACACACACACGGGTGTACACACACACAGGTGTACACACACAGGTTCACACACACAAAGATCCCCCATATAGCCTGTAACCGACTGTAGGGGCAAGTGCTGTTAGCGAGCACCTATGAAGGCCCGAACGGTACACGAGGGGGTGGGTGGCCAGCACCACGCCCGACCGCCTTTGTCTCCCCAGTGGCGATGTTTACACATCGCACCAGGTACTCATTTGAGGCTGAGTCGACCTGGGGGAGGCCCGGGACCGGTTCAGATAATCGTCACTGGGCGGTGTTGGCCGTGAGCGGGAATCGAACCCGGGTCGCAAGGTTCATAGCGCAGCGTAGCGCTAACCGCTACACTATCGCTCACACACACTTACACACCTACACAGGCATGCACGTGGACGTGCACACGAGGTCATGCACATAAACAAGCACACACATGCCTAAACATACCCACTGCCTACTCAAGTTACACACACACACAGGTTCACACACACACACAGGTTCACACACACACAGTGTACACACACACACACACAGGTACACACACACACACAGGTACACACACACACAGTGTACACACACACAGGTACACACACACACAGGTACACGCACACAGGTACACACACACTGTGTACACACACACACAGGTACACACAGGTTCACACACATACACAGGTAGACAGTGTACACACACACAGGTTCACACACACACACAGGTTCACACACACACACAGGTTCACACACACACAGGTACACACACACAGGTACACACACACAGGTACACACACACAGTGTTCACACACACAGGTACACACACACAGGTACACACACAGTGTTCACACACACAGTGTTCACACACACAGTGTACACACACACAGTGTTCACACACACAAACACACACAGGTGTTCACACACACACAGTGTTCACACACACACAGGTACACACACACACAGTGTACACACACACACACAAGTGTTCACACACACAGTGTACACACACACACAGGTACACACACAGTGTATACACACACAGGTACACACACACAGTGTACACACACACAGTGTACACACACACACACAGGTACACACAGGTTCACACACACACAGGTACACACACACAGGTACACACACAGGTACACACACACAGGTGTTCACACACACAGGTGTTCACACACACAGTGTTCACACACACACAGGTTCACACACACACACAGGTTCACACACACACAGTGTACACACACACACACAGGTACACACACACAGTGTTCACACACACACACACAGGTACACACACACACAGGTGTTCACACACACACACACAGGTTCACACACACAGGTTCACACACACACACACAGTGTACACACACACACACAGTGTACACACACACACAGTGTTCACACACACACAGGTTCACACACACAGGTTCACACACACACAGTGTACACACACACACAGTGTACACACACACAGGTACACACACAGTGTACACACACACAGGTACACACACACACACAGGTACACACACACACACTGTTCACACACACGCGGTGTTGTTATGGACACGGGACCTGCTAAGCGTTGTTGTTGTGATAACGATGAATGGCCCGTCGCCCGAACCGTCGCGTGCTGAGTGACTAAAAGTGAAAGCTGCACCACGGGCGACGTTTCGCACCCCACCACCAAACCACGGCGAGAGCTGTAACGGAGAGGCGGGTCTCTCTCTGCAGCCACCACAGACACGCACAAAGCTCCCCCAGGTAGCCTCTGGGCAGGCGGCTGGGTGGGTGGGCAGCGCCACGCGCGCCCGGCCGCCTTTGTCTTCCCGGTGGCGATAGTTTCGCTGCGCGCCGTTTGAGGCCGAGTGGACCTAGGGGGAGGCCGAGGGCGTCGATCGCGAACCGATTCCCGCTCGCCAAACGCCAGCGGTGCCGGTTATCTGAATCGGCGCCGGACCTCCCCTAGGTCGACTCGGCCATGAATGCGGAGCGCGCTTACCTGGTGCTGTGTGTCGTGGACATCGGCTTTGGGGGAGACAAAGGCGGCCGGGCGTGGGGGTGCTGGCCAGACCGCCCCCTCGCGTGTCATGCCCCAGCAGCACTTGCCCCAGCAGCCCGCGAAGGGCTGTACGGGGGATCTTTGTCTTTGTGTGTATAATTGTGTTTCGTCAAATTCACTGCTGGATGAGACCCCCCCCCTCCTCCTCCTCCTCGTCGTGTGGATCGTGGGGGTGATTGACCATACTTTACCACGGGGTGATTGACCATACTTCACCACGGGGTGATTGACCATACTTCACCACGGGGTGATTGACCATACTTCACCACGGGGGTGTTTGACCATACTTCACCACGGGGTGATTGACCATACTTCACCACGGGGTGATTGACCATGCTTCACCACGGGGTGATTGACCATACTTCACCACGGGGTGTTTGACCATACTTCACCACGAGGTGATTGACCATACTTCACCACGGGGTGTTTGACCATACTTCACCACGGGGTGTTTGACCATACTTCACCACGGGGTGATTGACCATACTTCACCACGGGGTGATTGACCATACTTCACCACGGGGTGATTGACCATACTTCACCACGGGGTGATTGACCATACTTCACCACGGGGTGATTGACCATACTTGACCACGGGGTGATTGACCATACTTGACCACGGGGTGATTGACCATACTTCACCACGGGGTGATTGACCATACTTCACCACGGGGTGATTGACCATACTTGACCACGGGGTGATTGACCATACTTCACCACGGGGTGATTGACCATACTTCACCACGGGGTGATTGACCATACTTCACCACGGGGTGATTGACCATACTTCACCACGGGGGTGTTTGACCATACTTCACCACGGGGTGATTGACCATACTTCACCACGGGGTGATTGACCATGCTTCACCACGGGGTGATTGACCATACTTCACCACGGGGTGTTTGACCATACTTCACCACGAGGTGATTGACCATACTTCACCACGGGGTGATTGACCATACTTCACCACGGGGTGATTGACCATGCTTCACCACGGGGTGTTTGACCATACTTCACCACGGGGTGTTTGACCATACTTCACCACGGGGTGATTGACCATACTTCACCACGGGGTGATTGACCATACTTCACCACGCCTCAGGCGCCCGGTTCGGTTCGCAGAGCAGTGCGCAGTGCCCTAACCACTGCGCCACCGCTCCCCCGATATGTCTACAGTCTGCGCGTGATTGCGTGTGTGTGATTGTGTGTGTGTTTTTGTGTGTGATTGTATGTGTGTGTGATTGTGTGTGTGTGTGATTGTGTGTGTGATTGTGTGTGCGTGATTGTGTGTGTGATTGTGTGTGTGTGAACCTGTGTGTGTGTGTACACTGTGTGTGTGTGTACACTGTGTGTGTGTACCTGTGTGTGTGTGTGAACCTGTTTGTGTATGTGTGAACCTGTGTGTGTGTATGTGTGAACCTGTGTGTGTGTATGTGTGTCAGTGTGTGCGGTGGGGAGCGGTAGTGTAGCGGTTAGCGCTACGCTGCGCTATGAACCTGGCAACCCGGGTTCGATTCTCGCTCACGGCCAACACCAGTGACGATTATCTGAACCGGTCCCGGGCCTCCACTAGGTAGACTCAGCACCAAATGAGTACCTGGTGCGGTGTCTAAACATCGTCACTGGGGAGACAAAGGCGGTCGGGCGTGGTGCTGGCCACCTACCCCCTCGTGTACCGTTCCGGCCTTCATAGGTGCTTGCTAACAGCACTTGCCCCTACAGTCTGTTAAGGCTATATGGGGGATCTTTGTTTTTGGCTTTATCTTTGTGTGTGTGTGCGCGTGATTGTGTGTGTGTGATTGCGTGTGCGTGATTGTGTGTGTGATTGAGTGTGCGTGATTGTGTGCGTGATTTTGTGTGCGTGATTGCGTGTGCGTGATTGTGTGCGTGATTGTGTGCGTGATTGTGTGTGTGATTGCGTGAATGCGTGTGCGTGATTGTGTGCGTGATTGTGTGCGTGATTGTGTGTGTGATTTCGTGTGCTTGATTGTGTCTGTGATTGCGTGAATGCGCGTGCGTGATTGTGTGCGTGTGCGTGATTGTGTGTGTGTATTGTACAAACATCAGCGCTGGGGAAACAAAGACAGCTGGGCGAAGTGGTGGTGGTGGTGCACGGCAGCCCACCCCCTCGTGCGCTTTCACACCACTTGCCCCAGCAGCTTGGTAAAGGCTACACGGGGGGGCTTTGTCTGTGTGCGTGATTGTGTGTGTATGTGTGTGTGAGTCTTTGTCTTGTATGTGTGTGTGTGTATGCGTGTGTATATGTGTGTGTGCTGGGGAGCGATAGTGTAGCGGTTAGCGCGCTGCGCTATAAACCTGGCGACCCGGGTTCGATTCCCGCGCTGCGCTATAAACCTGGCGACCCGGGTTCGATTCCCGCTTACGGCCAACACCAGTGACGATTATCTGAACCGGTCCCGGGCCTCCCCTAGGTCGACTCAGCCTCAAATGAGTACCTGGTGCGGTGTGTAAACATTGCCACTAGGGAGACAAAGGCGGTCGGGCGTGGTGCTGGCCACCCACCCCCTCGTGTACCGTTCCGGCCTTCAAAGGTGCTCGCTAACAGCACTTGCCCCTACAGTCTGTTAAGGCTATATGGGGGATCTTTGTCTTTTGTGCTGAACCTGGAGCTTGCCACCAAGAGATGGGGCCTTACCATCAGCCCCACCAAAACTAAGCACCTGCCTGGGTATTTTGTACCATCGGACACTCCACCCCCACAACTCCCAATCGGTGATGGGGCAGTTGTGGAGAGAGTGGAGAGTTTCCCATACCTGGGCAGTGTGCTTATGATCGGCTCCAGTTTAACAGCAGAGGTCTCACTCCGAATCAGTCGAGCGGCAATATCTTTTCATCGGTTGCGTAACGCTGTGTGGAAGCTACCTGGTCTGTCGCTCCGCACTAAGCTTCAGGTCTTCTCGGCCACGGTCATTCCCTCCCTTCTCTACGCTTGCGAAACGTGGACCCTCTTAATAGAACATCTTCGCCGGTTAGAAACAGTTAGGCTAGCCTGTCTACGATCCATCCTGGGTTTAACCAGGCTGGATTGTGTGAGCTCACAAATCCTTGAAAGATCTGGGCAAGGTCCCATCGGTGAGCTCCTCCGGCGGGCAAGGCTGCGTTGGCTGGGTCATGTAGCCCGCATGCCCAGCCACCGCATGCCGAAACAGCTTTTGTTCGGCCGGATCGAGGGGGCTAAACGGGCGCGGCACGGGCTAGAGAAGAAATGGAGTGATGTGGTACAGGAGGACGTGGAGCTGAGTGGACTTGCCGATGACTGGTACCAGCGGTGTCAAGATCGGCCTCTGTGGAGGAGGCTCGTGAAGGACGCTACTGGGCAGTTGGAGGCAGTCGCCCTCCAACAACAACGGAGGGCGGAGGAGCGACGCTCACAACAACGAGCGGAGCGCCGGGTGGCTAAAGCACAGCAGGTTGGCACAGTAGGGGGCACAGGTGGTGCATCAGCCAGTCATCTCAGTCATCTTAGTCAGTCGACCCGTGGCACTTGGGTCTGCCCCGTGACCTCCTGCCCGCGGGCGTTCGACACTTCACGTGGCCTCAAGGTGCACATGGCCTGGCACAAGCGTCGTGGTGACGTCACCGCCACTTAGTGGCGAATGGCGGTTGTTGTTGTGTAGGTGTGTGTGTATGTGTATGTGTGTCTGTGTGTGTTTTGTGTGTTATCTCTCACGGGGATAATCCCGTGAGATGGGAACATCTCGGTTCGTCAAGAGACGCTCCAGGGTTGTGTAAGAGGCGCGGTGTCTATGAGATGTTAACTACCTCGCCTGGTATACAGGAGGGTCGTGGGTTCGATCCCGACCCTGACGCTTGCTACTGCTGCTGTATATTTGGAGTTTGCGTCTCGCTCTCTCCCCGTGGTCGTGTGGATTTGTCTCCGGGTCCTCCGGTTTACCCCTCGACTTAAACATCACTACACGTGTGTAACGACTATGACATCACTCCACGTGTGTAACGACTATGACATCACTCCACGCGACTATGACATCACTCCACGTGTGTAACGACTATGACATCACTCCACGCGACTATAACATCACTCCACGTGTGTAACGACTATGACATCACTCCACGTGTGTAACGACTATGACATCACTCCACGCGACTATAACATCACTCCACGTGTGTAACGATTATGACATCACTCCACGTGTGTAACGACTATGACATCACTCCACGTGTGTAACGACTATGACATCACTCCACGCAATGATGACGATGATGAGGAGCTGCTTTCTTTGAGCTCTGGTTTGTGATTGCCAGGTCGCTCCTGACAAAGAGCGACACAGAATCTCAGTCGTGGGGTAACAATCTAAAATATCAAATAGTTCAGATGGGTTAGGGGAGTGGTGGCGCAGCGGTTAGCGCTGCTCTACGAACCCGGCGACCCGAGTCCGATTCCCGCCCACGGCCACCAACACCCGTGACGATTCTCTGAACCGGTCCTGGGCCTCCCCTAGGTCGACTCAGCGTCAAATGGATACCTGGTGTAGCGGTGTGTGTAGTAAACATCGTCACTGGGGAGACAAAGGCGGTCGTGTGCGGCGGTGTTGGTCACCCCACCCTAACTCGCTGACAGCACTTGCCCCAACAGCCTGTTGAAGGCTATACGGGGGATCTTTGTCCATGCTATGTATGGCTATGGGAAGAGCGGTGGCACAATGGTTACCGCACCCAATCTCACCCACACCCTGACCCTTGTGTTCGCAGACGAGAAAAGAAAACACAAACCTCTGCCTCCACCAAGACAGAAGCAATAATAATATTATTAACCTCATTAGCATACACACATTAACATATCAATTAACATCACTAATCGTAAGAGCGATTGTATATCGTAGTTATGATAGGCTATAAGAATACGATATAAACATAACCATTGCATATGATAGTTACTTTACGCAGATTGTAAGACCCCTCCCCAACCGTAATTTTAACAGACGGTAACACGCAGATACACACACAGACATACACAGACACAGATACACACAGACACACACACAAACACACACAGACACACAGACACACACACACAGACACACACAGATACACAGACACAGATACACACAGCCACACACACAAACAGAAACACACAGACACACACAGATACACAGACACACACACAAACACACACAGACACACACAGATACACACATACAGACAGATACACACAGACACACACAGATACAGACACACACACACAAACACACAGACACACAGATACACACACACAGATACACACAGACACACACAGATACACAGACACACAGATACACAGACACACACAGATACACACACAGATACACACACAGACACACAATTACATAGGCACACACACAGACACACACACACGGACACACAGATACACACACACAGATACACACACACACAGATACACACACAGAAACACACAGACACACACACAAACACACAGATACACACACACACAGACGCACACAGACACACACACAGATACACACACAGACGCACACACAGAAACACACACTTACACATATACATACACACAAACACAGAGACACACATACACACAAAGACACACAGACATACACACAGACACACATACAGACACAGAGGCACACGTACATACACACAGACACATACATACACACATAAACACAGAGGCACCCAGACACACACACACAGACACATACATACACATACACACATACACACATAAACACATACACACAGAGACACACAGACATACACACAGACATACATACACACACAGAGACACACATACATACACACACAGACACATACATACACACATAAACACAGAGACACACATACACACAGACACAGACATACACACAGAGACACACATACACACAGAGACACACATACATACATACAGACACATACATACACACATAAACACAGAGACACACATAAACACAGAGACACACAGACACACACATAACAACATCAACATCAGGACCAAAAGCGGAAGTCTTCGGAGCGTCCGAAACGTTTAGACAGCCAGCAGCAAAGTCGACCTCCAGAACAGTGAACCGTGCCATCGTGAGGACCGCGGCAAGCCCACGGGCCGAGATGGTGGCGATGGTGAGGATCGCGGTGATGGTGAGGATCGCAGCGATGGTGAGGATCACAGCGATGATGAGGATCGCGGCGGTGGTGGTGGCGGCGGTGGTGGCGATGTTGAGCGGACGTGGCCATGGAGCGTCCCAGCTCAATGAAGGTAAAAGATTCTTAAAACGCCCTTCAGAGACATCTTGTGTCTCAATGTCCTGGTCTCAGTGTCCTGGTCTCAGTGTCCTGGTCTCTGGTCTCAGTGTCCTGGTCTCAGTGTCCTGGTCTCAATGTCCTGGTCTCAGTGTCCTGGTCTCAGTGTCCTGGTCTCAATGTCCTGGTCTCAGTGGCCTGGTCTCTGGTCTCAGTGTCATGGTCTCAGTGTCCTGGTCTCAGTGTCCTGGTCTCAATGTCCTCGTCTCAATGTCCTGGTCTCAATGTCCTGGTCTCAGTGTCCTGGTCTCTGTCTCCTGGTCTCAGTGTCCTGGTCTCTGGTCTCAGTGTCCTGGTCTCAATGTCCTGGTCTCAGTGGCCTGGTCTCTGGTCTCAGTGTCATGGTCTCAGTGTCCTGGTCTCAGTGTCCAGGTCTCAGTGTCCTGGTCTCAGTGTCCTGGTCTCAATGTCCTGGCTCTCGCCGCTGCTGCTGTGCTGCACACAAACACACAAACACATCAACACATGAGCACACCAACACACAAACACACAAACACACAAACAACAACAACAACCGCCATTCGCCACTAAGTGGCAGTGATGTCACCACGACGCTTGTGCCAGGACATGTGCACCTTGAGGCCACGTGGAGTGTCGAACGCCCGCTGGAAGGAGGTCACGGGGCAGACGCAAGTGCCACAGGTCGACTGACTGAGATGACTGAGATGACTGGCTGATGCACCACCTGTGCCCCCTACTGTGCCAACCTGCTGTGCTTTAGCCACCCGGCGCTCCGCTCGTTGTTGTGAGCGTCGCTCCTCCGCCCTCCGTTGTTGTTGGAGGGCGACTGCCTCCAACTGCCCAGTAGCATCCTTCACGAGCCTCCTCCACAGAGGCCGATCTTGACACCGCTGGTACCAGTCATCGGCAAGTCCACTCAGCTCCACGTCCTCCTGTACCACATCACTCCATCTCTTCTCTAGCCCGTGCCGCGCCCGCTTAGCCCCCTCAATCCGGCCAAACAAAAGCTGTTTTGGCATGCGGTGGCTGGGCATGCGGGCTACATGACCCAGCCATCGCAGCCTTGCCTGCCGGAGGAGCTCACCGATGGGACCCTGCCCAGATCTTTCAAGGATTTGTGAGCTCCTCACACAATCCATTCTGGTTAAACCCAGGATGGATCGTAAGCAGGCCAGCCTAAATGTTTCTAACCGGCGAAGATGTTCCATTAGGGGGGTCCACGTTTCGCAAGCGTAGAGAAGGGAGGGAATGACCGTGGCCGAGAAGACCTGAAGCTTAGTGCGGAGCGACAGACCAGGTAGCTTCCACACAGCGTTACGCAACCGATGAAAAGATATTGCCGCTCGACTGATTCGGAGTGAGACCTCTGCTGTTAAACTGGAGCCAGTCATAAGCACACTGCCCAGGTATGGGAAACTCTCCACTCTCTCCACAACTGCCCCATCACCGATTGGGAGTTGTGGGGGTGGAGTGTCCGATGGTACAAAATACCCAGGCAGGTGCTTAGTTTTGGTGGGGCTGATGGTAAGGCCCCACCTCTTAGTGGCACGCTCCAGTCTCAGCAGCAGTGTCTCCAACTCCTCCTCTGACTGAGCAGCTATTACCAAATCATCAGCATACATAACGTGGTTGAGCAATAGGGAGCCATCCCTTGACCGCACCCGGGCATCGATTAGCCTCCCATTATATCTGTACCATATGGAGATTCCCCCGGTACAGCTATTGAAGGCTTCACGAACTACGTGGTCAAAATAGATGTTAAATAATGTGGGAGCCAGAGGACATCCCTGTCGCACCCCAAGGTGTACAGGGAATGGCTCTGACTCCCGGCCACGTAGTTTTACCCGGGCCCGCTCACCATCATGAAGGTCCTTAATGATCGTGAGCAGAGGGTCAGGTACTCCAAAAGCACGCAGAACGACCCCGAGCCCAGGCCTACTGATGGTATCATAGGCCTTGACCAGGTCAATAAAGCAGAGATGTAGGTCTTGTTGGAATTCCCTACACCTCTGCTGTAGCAGACGGACAGGAAATATGGCATCTGTGCAGGACCGCCCTTTCCTGAAACCGCATTGGGGCTCCGCAAGCCTCTCCTCAGCGTGCCTGGCAAGGCGATGCTGAATAATCCTTGCCAGGACCTTTCCCGGCACACTGAGGAGTGAGATGCCCCTGTAGTTGTTACAGTCTGTGCGGTCCCCCTTCTTAAAACGGGGGACCACCAGGGCATCCTTCCAATCCTGCAGAACTCGTCCAGTGGTCCAGACTGTTGTTATGATGTCATATAGGGCAGTCTGTGCACAAACGCCACCGTCCCTCAGCATTTCGCTTGGGAGATCATCTCTGCCCGCTGCCTTTCCTGGTCTCAGACTCCGGATCGCCTTCAATACTTCCTCAGCAGATGGCACCTCACCCAGCCACTCACAGGGGGTGACTTCTTCCAATATTTGAGGCACCGCAGCCTCAGCAGGGTCATCCTCACTTTGTGCCACGATGTTTTCCTGGCTGAGGGATTTTCCCTCCCCCAGGACCTCACAGAAATGCTCAGCAAATCTGCGAACCTGTTCCTGGCGGTCGGAGATTGGATCACCGTTTTTTCCCCTAATGATGGTAATAGGTGTGGCGCTGCAGGTTACTTTTTTGATGGAGTTAAATAGAGATTTGTGATCACGGGCCACTGAGGCAGACTCCATCTCCTCAGCAACCCGCGACCACCACCCATCCTTGCAGCGCCTCACGGCTCTCTGAACCTCCGAGCGAAGGCTGCGGTAAGCCTCCTCATTCTCTGACGTGAGATTCTGTAGCCGATGACAGTGGGCCTGTCGCTTTTTCTCAACCATCCTGAACACCTCCTCTGTCAGCCAGGATCTCTGGGGAGGTCTGGACCACGTACCCAAAGCAGCCATTGCAGCTGCATGAGTCACAGTCCTAAACCTCGCCCATTTACCCTCGACATCAGGAGGAGTCGGGGACGATGCCAATCCCAGCCGCAAGCGATGATGAAATTCTCGCTTGCAACTTTCATCAGATAACTGAGACCAGGCCACTTTATGTTGGAATGGGGTCCTGGGTGTACACCCACCACCGGAGTGGAAGAATGGCAGGCGCATCTTACAGATGACTAGTCAATGGTCAGAGGGCAGATCAGCTCCACGGTAGGTCCTGGTGTCAAGGACATGGGCTCGCATTCGCTGGTCCGTCACTATGTAGTCCGGCAGATGTTCTTGCTTGGACCCGGCATGCATCCATGATGTTGTGTGGATGCGCCGATGCCGGAACAGCGTGTTGGTAATTACAAGCCCATGGGCTGCACAAAAATCTAGCAGCCTCCTACCGTTGTTATTGAGCTGATCTGGCCCATGCCCTCCAATCACTCCAGACCAGGTGTCAGTATCATGACCAACTCGGGCATTGAAGTCACCCAACATGATGACTCTATCCCGAGGGGCCACTTTAGCCAGCACCTGTGACAGGAGGTCATAGAAGGCATCTGACTCATCGGCTTTGCCTGCATCCCTCCACGGATGTTCATCTTCGGTGGGGGCATAAGTAACCACGACCACCATTCCTCGCCTCCGGTTGATGGGAAGGCGAGCCCAAAGTAGCCTGGGGCTTACAGCTTCCCACACCTCGCCGCCACGCTCCCACGCCCCCTTCATTCTTTTGTTCAAAAGAAGACCCACACCCTGTTGTTTGGCAGTCTGCTGCCCCGAGTAGAGGACTGTCCACCCCTCATGGTGGCAGGAGCCAGAGCCGGTCCACCGGACCTCCTGAATGCCGCATAGATCCAGGCGGTACCGGTCCAGCTCCCGACAGAGGAGTGGCAGCCTCTCCTCTGCAGTGAGCGTTCGAACATTCCACGTGGCCACCCGTAGTGGCTTTTCGTTGTTTCTGGAGTAGCCCCGAGGGTAGGTATTCAATCTCCTGGCTCCGCCAATTGGGGTTTGGCCAGGAGACGTCATAGACGCCTGGCCCCCCGGGGCCTCCGGCACAAGCTTATTAGTTACATATTTCAGTTTAACTCGTGGTTTCGTGGTAATTAATTGAAGGTGGAGGGGTTACCAGCCCCTCGCACCCGTCCAGAGCCCCCGTTTAGCCCCTGTGGTGGACACATATGCCATGAGGGGAGGAGCCAATCAAAATTGGATCTCCCCCCACAGCACTGTCCACGACAGAGTTGCCCGTCCGGCACCGCGAGGAGGTAGGGGGTTCTTTTGCCGGACACACACACATAGACACACACATACACACACACATAGACACACACACATAGGCACACACATATTCAATTCAACCGCCATTCGCCACTAAGTGGCGGTGACGTCACCACGACGCTTGTGCCAGGCTATGTGCACCCTGAGGCCACGTGAAGTGTCGAACGCCCGCTGGCAGGAGGTCACGGGGCAGACCCAGGTGCCACGGGTCGACTGACTGAGATGACTGGCTGATGCACCACCTGTGCCCCCTACTGTGCCAACCTGCTGTGCTTTAGCCACCCGGCGCTCCGCTCGCTGTTGTGAGCGTCGCTCCTCCGCCCTCCGTTGTTGTTGGAGGGCGACTGCCTCCAACTGCCCAGTAGCATCCTTCACGAGCCTCCTCCACAGAGGCCGATCTTGACACCGCTGGTACCAGTCATCGGCAAGTCCACTCAGCTCCACGTCCTCCTGTACCACATCACTCCATCTCTTCTCTAGCCCGTGCCGCGCCCGCTTAGCCCCCTCAATCCGGCCAAACAAAAGCTGTTTCGGCATGCGGTGGCTGGGCATGCGGGCTACATGACCCAGCCATCGCAGCCTTGCCTGCCGGAGGAGCTCACCGATGGGACCCTGCCCAGATCTTTCAAGGATTTGTGAGCTCCTCACACAATCCAGTCTGGTTAAACCCAGGATGGATCGTAGGCAGGCCAGCCTAAATGTTTCTAACCGGCGAAGATGTACCATTAGGGGGGTCCACGTTTCGCAAGCGTAGAGAAGGGAGGGAATGACCGTGGCCGAGAAGACCTGAAGCTTAGTGCGGAGCGACAGACCAGGTAGCTTCCACACAGCGTTACGCAACCGATGAAAAGATATTGCCGCTCGACT
>NC_133740.1:11089658-11122158 GCF_048934315.1 Petromyzon marinus | reverse complement strand
TAACAATCACTGTATAATTGTAACAATCACTGTAACAATCATTGTAACAATCACTGTACCATTGTAACAATCACTGTACCATTGTAACACTCACTGTACGATTGTAACAATCACTGTACCATTGTAACAATCACTGTAACAATCATTGTAACAATCACTGTACAAATTTCGATTTAAAGCTTTCGTGACTGCAATGATTCATCTTCTTTGGTTCTTTCGGTAAAGTCACGTAGAATGAGAATAAAATAATAAATTGATAAAATAAAATAACACAATAATATTCTCACCATCACTGTAACAATCAGTGAGAATATTATTGTGTTATTTTATTTTATCAATTTATTATTGTATTCTCATTCTACGTGACTTTACCGAAAGAACCAAAGAAGATGAATCACTGTACAATTGTAACAATCACTGTACCATTGTAACAATCACTGTACCACTGTAACAATCACTGTACCATTGTAACACTCACTGTATGATTGTAACAATCACTGTATAATTGTAACACTCACTGTATAATTGTAACAATCACTGTATAATTGTAACAATCACTGTAACAATCATTGTAACAATCACTGTACCATTGTAACAATCACTGTACCATTGTAACAATCACTGTACCATTGTAACACTCACTGTACGATTGTAACAATCACTGTACCACTGTAACAATCACTGTATAATTGTAACAATCACTATATAATTGTTACAATCACTGTACCATTGTAACAATCACTGTACCATTGTAACAATCATTGTATAATTGTAACAATCACTGTGACAATCATTGTAACAATCACTGTAACAATCATTGTAACAATCACTAACAATCATTGTAACAATCACTGTACAATTGTAACAATCACTGTATAATTGTAACAATCACTGTACCATTGTATCAATCACTGTACCACTGTAACAATCACTGTATAATTGTAACAATCACTGTACCATTGTAACAATTACTGTACCATTGTAACAATCACTGTACCATTGTAACAATCACTGTATAATTGTAACAATCACTGTAACAATCATTGTAACAATCACTGTACCATTGTAACAATCACTGTACCATTGTAACAATCACTGTATAATTGTAACAATCACTGTATAATTGTAACAATCACTGTAACAATCATTGTACAATTGTAACAATCACTGTATAATTGTAACAATCACTGTACCATTGTAACAATCACTGTACCATTGTAACAATAATTAATCACTGTACAATTGTAACAATCATTAATCATTGTACAATTGTAACAATCTCAGTATAATTGTAACAATCACTGTACAATTGTAACAATAACTGTAACAATCATTATAACAATCACTGTAACAATCATTGTAACAATCACTGTATAATTGTAACAATCACTGTAACAATCATTGTAACAATCACTGTACCATTGTAACAATCACTGTATAATTGTAACAATCACTGTAACAATCATTGTAACAATCACTGTACCATTGTAACACTCACTGTATAATTGTAACAATCACTGTATAATTGTAACAATCACTGTAACAATCATTGTAACAATCACTGTATAAATTTCGATTTAAAGCTTTCGTGACTGCAAGGATTCATCTTCTTTGGTTCTGTTGGTAAAGTCACGTAAATGGCTTTCTCACTCCAGCGCTGTCCTCCAGACAGTCTCGTCCCCTTCACCTGATGCAGGCCGCTTGTGTTGTGGCCGAAACGTCGTGAGAATATTATTGTGTTATTTTATTTTATCAATTTATTATTTTATTCTCATTTTACGTGACTTTACCGAAAGAACCAAAGAAGATGAATCACTGTATAATTGTAACAATCACTGTACCATTGTAACACTCACTGTATAATTGTAACAATCACTGTATAATTGTAACAATCACTGTAACAATCATTGTAACAATCACTGTACCATTGTAACAATCACTGTACCATTGTAACACTCACTGTACGATTGTAACAATCACTGTACCATTGTAACAATCACTGTAACAATCATTGTAACAATCACTGTACAAATTTCGATTTAAAGCTTTCGTGACTGCAATGATTCATCTTCTTTGGTTCTTTCGGTAAAGTCACGTAGAATGAGAATAAAATAATAAATTGATAAAATAAAATAACACAATAATATTCTCACCATCACTGTAACAATCAGTGAGAATATTATTGTGTTATTTTATTTTATCAATTTATTATTGTATTCTCATTCTACGTGACTTTACCGAAAGAACCAAAGAAGATGAATCACTGTACAATTGTAACAATCACTGTACCATTGTAACAATCACTGTACCACTGTAACAATCACTGTACCATTGTAACACTCACTGTATGATTGTAACAATCACTGTATAATTGTAACACTCACTGTATAATTGTAACAATCACTGTATAATTGTAACAATCACTGTAACAATCATTGTAACAATCACTGTACCATTGTAACAATCACTGTACCATTGTAACAATCACTGTACCATTGTAACACTCACTGTACGATTGTAACAATCACTGTACCACTGTAACAATCACTGTATAATTGTAACAATCACTATATAATTGTTACAATCACTGTACCATTGTAACAATCACTGTACCATTGTAACAATCATTGTATAATTGTAACAATCACTGTGACAATCATTGTAACAATCACTGTAACAATCATTGTAACAATCACTAACAATCATTGTAACAATCACTGTACAATTGTAACAATCACTGTATAATTGTAACAATCACTGTACCATTGTATCAATCACTGTACCACTGTAACAATCACTGTATAATTGTAACAATCACTGTACCATTGTAACAATTACTGTACCATTGTAACAATCACTGTACCATTGTAACAATCACTGTATAATTGTAACAATCACTGTAACAATCATTGTAACAATCACTGTACCATTGTAACAATCACTGTACCATTGTAACAATCACTGTATAATTGTAACAATCACTGTATAATTGTAACAATCACTGTAACAATCATTGTACAATTGTAACAATCACTGTATAATTGTAACAATCACTGTACCATTGTAACAATCACTGTACCATTGTAACAATAATTAATCACTGTACAATTGTAACAATCATTAATCATTGTACAATTGTAACAATCTCAGTATAATTGTAACAATCACTGTACAATTGTAACAATCACTGTATAATTGTAACAATCACTGTATAATTGTAACAATAACTGTAACAATCATTATAACAATCACTGTAACAATCATTGTAACAATCACTGTATAATTGTAACAATCACTGTAACAATCATTGTAACAATCACTGTACCATTGTAACAATCACTGTATAATTGTAACAATCACTGTAACAATCATTGTAACAATCACTGTACCATTGTAACAATCACTGCAATCGGCGCTCTGCACGCGTTGCTCATCACAATGAGACCACGTGACCTCGTTTTTTTTAACCCCTCCCCCGGTCCCCCCTAACCCCTCCCCTCCATCCCACCCCTCCCCCACCCCCTGGGGAGAGGAGCTCATTAATCCAAGTTCCTTAATTACGATGCCCCCCTTGGTGGTGGTGGTGGGGGGGGGCTCTGACAGAGCAGGGGGGGATCGCGAGGGACGACAAATCTCTGCGCTGATTGACCCCAAGACGATGTATAGGGAGGGGTAGTAGGGGCAGGGCAGGGGGGGGGTGCGAGGGGGTTCAATCGTCCTCTGGAGGGACGACAGAACGACGATTACGACCGGAGGCGGATGGAGGTAGGGATGGGTTGTTTTGGAAGGACGACAAATCTGTAATCATTGACCCCGAGGCAATGTATCCTGCCTCATCAGGGGAGGGGGACTCTGGAGGGACGACCAATTTCTCAGTTTATTGACCTCCTGACCAATGGTAGAACGAGGGAGGAGGCTGCGGCGCTGTTAGTGTACCGTGGAGTGACGGGGAAGGGCGGTGACTACCAAGGGGGGACTCTGGAGGTACGACAGCGCCTGCAGTGATGACCACAGGCGCAATGGACGGAAACTCCAACGTCAATAACATTGCGCGTGTGTGTGTGTGGCCTTAAAGTGAAAAAATATATATAACATGCGACGTTTCGGGTAACGACCCTTCATAAAAGATGACGGCACGGGTCTCATGACCCAATGACACGTGCTGTGAAGGTAGGGCCATTGCCCGAAACGTCGACTATTGTTGATTTACTCCCTCGTAAGGCGACAGGCACGCTTCGCCGCCGTCGTGGACACGGAGTGCCCCGAGTCGCTCTCACTCGCTGCTGCTGTAGCTGCTGCTGCTGCTGTAGCTGCTGCTGCTGCTGTAGCTGCTGCTGCTGTAGCTGCTGCTGCTGCTGTAGCTGCTGCTGCTGCTGTAGCTGCTGCTGCTGTAGCTGCTGCTGCTGTAGCTGCTCGTGCGCTGAGTCGCTCTCTCGCTGCTGTAGCTGCTGTAGCTGCTCGTGCGCTGCTGCTGCTGTAGCTGCTCGTGCGCTGCTGTAGCTGCTGCTGTAGCTGCTGCTGCTCGTGCGCTGCTGTAGCTGCTGCTGCTCGTGCGCTGCTGTAGCTGCTGCTGCTACTGCTGTAGCTGCTCGTGCGCTGAGTCGCTCTCTCGCTGCTGCTGCTGCTGCTGTAGCTGCTACTGCTGTAGCTGCTCGTGCGCTGCCGCTGCTGCTGCCAAACGCAGTAGCAGCAGCAGCATCGCAGGATAATAATTTATGGATTGCCTCTGCGGTGTTATTGTTTTATTGTTGCCATGGGGGGACTCTGGAGGGACAATAAAAGTCCTGGTAATCAGGGGGGCTCTGGAGGTACCACAGTATACAGCGATTGACGTAAATTTGGTGATGGGGGGGGGGCTCTAAGGGGGGGGGGGTTATCACGAGGGACGACAAAGCTGCGATCGTCTAAGACACTTCGTGGGCCAGCCCTGCTGCGTGTCTCTCACTCCGTGACCACTTTGTAGATTTTCTTTATTTCGCTTTTTTTAAAATATATTTTAAAAAATTGTAAAAAAAAAACTCCCCTCCAGGACAAAGAGCGCGATATCGAATGGGCGGCGTTCTAACGGGGATCGCGACCGAGGCCCGCCTGTAACTAAGCGAGGAGGAGTGGAGGGGTGGCGTGCGGCAAGACACTTTGACAATCATGACACTGCTGCTCATTGTCACGAGGGAGTGGTGGGGTGCCGGAGGGGGTCACTCGCGAGGGACGACAGCCCTGGCGTGATTGACCCGGAGACGGAGTGTGCGTGAGACGATGCCTTGCCTTGACAATTTCTTCGGCGATTGACATAAATTTAGCCGATGATTAAAGGGATGAGGAGGGGGGGGTCACGAGGGACAACTCATTTGCTGATTGACGCAAATATATACAGCGCTGCATGTAGTAGCGGGCGCTGGGGGAGGAAGGGTGGGAGGGGTTTCTACTCTGGAGGGACGAAATAAAATCTGCAGTGAATTGTCAAGGGTGGAGTGCCACAATATGGTGATTATGCAACACTGTATCATCATCATCAGCCGTGGTCTATCCACTGCTCGATTGAAAGCTTCCATGCCCCACCAGTGCCTGCCTCTCTACTCCGCATCATCAGCGGATTTCATCCCTCGCTCCATCTCCTCTGCTGCGGACAGCCTCTCAGACGAGTTACATTCCCTTGCCGTGGTGGCTATGAGATGTTGACTACCTC
Source organism: Petromyzon marinus (assembly GCF_048934315.1). Lineage (NCBI taxonomy): Eukaryota > Metazoa > Chordata > Hyperoartia > Petromyzontiformes > Petromyzontidae > Petromyzon > Petromyzon marinus. Next base: position 11,116,472 of record NC_133740.1, on the reverse strand, counting down.
GCCTGGTACACAGGAGGTCGTGGGTTCCATCCCGACCCTGACGATGCCTGCTGCTGTATATTTGGAGTCTGCGTCTCTCTCTCTCATCATCACGGTGACTAGGAGATGTTAACTACCTCGCCTGGTACACAGGAGGTTGTGGGTTCCATCCCGACCGTGACGATGCCTGCTGCTGCTGTGTATTTGGAGTTTGTGTCTCTCTCATCATCATCATCACAGTGGCTATGAGATGTTAACTACCTCGCCTGGTGCGCAGGAGGTCGTGGGTTCAATCCCGACCCTGACGATGCCTGCTGCTGCTGCTGTATATTTTGAGTCTGCGTCTCTCTCCCCGGAGTGGCGTGGACTATTCTCCAGGTCCACCGGGTTCTTTATTTAGAGTCGGCGTCGCGATGCGTTTGCAGGATGTGGCCGCGAGACATTTACAGGCGATGAGCCACTTCGTTGAGCTGTCATTTGTGATGGCCACGTGGCTTCTGTCAGACGTCGCTCAGTGTGGGCTCTGCCTGCCAGCAGAGGGCGCACGGCAAAGTGGGTGGACTAATCTCCATCTGTTCCATCTCACTCCCTTCTACCACGTGTGTGGACTAATCTCCATCTGTTCCATCTCACTCCCTTCTACACCGTGTGTGGACTAATCTCCATCTGTTCCATCTCACTCCCTTCTAGCACGTGGGTGGACTAATCTCCATCTGTTCCATCTCACTCCCTTCTAGCACGTGGGTGGACTAATCTCCATCTGTTCCATCTCACTCCCTTCTAGCACGTGGGTGGACTAATCTCCATCTGTTCCATCTCACTCCCTTCTACCACGTGTGTGGACTAATCTCCATCTGTTCCATCTCACTCCCTTCTACACCGTGTGTGGACTAATCTCCATCTCTTCCATCTCACTCCCTTCTACCACGTGGGTGGACTAATCTCCATCTGTTCCATCTCACTCCCTTCTACCACGTGTGTGGACTAATCTCCATCTGTTCCATCTCACCCCCTTCTACACCGTGTGTGGACTAATCTCCATCTGTTCCATCTCACTCCCTTCTACCACGTGTGTGGACTAATCTCCATCTGTTCCATCTCACTCCCTTCTACTACGTGTGTGGACTAATCTCCATCTGTTCCATCTCACTCCCTTCTACCACGTGTGTGGACTAATCTCCATCTGTTCCATCTCACTCCCTTCTACCACGTCTGTGGACTAATCTCCATCTGTTCCATCTCACTCCCTTCTACACCGTGTGTGGACTAATCTCCATCTGTTCCATCTCACTCCCTTCTACACCGTGTGTGGACTAATCTCCATCTGTTCCATCTCACTCCCTTCTACCACGTGTGTGGACTAATCTCCATCTGTTCCATCTCACTCCCTTGTACCACGTGTGTGGACTAATCTCCATCTGTTCCATCTCACTCCCTTCTACCACGTGTGTGGACTAATCTCCATCTGTTCCATCTCACTCTCTTCTACCACGTGTGTGGACTAAACTCCATCTGTTCCATCTCACTCCCTTCTACCACGTGTGTGGACTAATCTCCATCTCTTCCATCTCACTCCCTTCTACTACGTGTGTGGACTAATCCCCATCTGTTCCATCTCACGTCATTGTACGTCATCGGACGCCATTGTACGTCATCGGACGTCATCGTACGTCATCGGACGTCATCGGAACGGGAGAGGGTTAAATGAATACACCCAGAGGTCCAGGAGAGCTCGGGGAAATATTTGGGTAGGGGCGGCTCCTCACCGACCACCATCACCGCCACCCCCCCCACCCCCCTCTCGTCCTGTGGGGGGCTCTTCTGCGATGAGCGATCGAGACGGAATTCCCGCCGCAGGTACAGCGATGCGTCATCGTCATCGTCGTCGTGATAGTAATTATTGTTGTGGTGATGGTTTCAGCTCGACATGAGCGGCCGTTATCCACTGACTTGGCGCTCCCCCCTCCTCGCGGTGTTCTGCGAGTAATTGGCGCTAATCGTGGTGCTGCCGCATTGAAATTCTCGCGGTTTATTTAATCGTCAACCCAGAGTGCATTCATTAATTCGCCATTCATTTCGTCAGTTTTTGCTTTGACACCGCTTCCCGTCAGCCCCATCGCCAGCATTGATTTAAACGTGAACAAACTCGAGCGGAGCGGCTTCCACGTTCAGTGTCTCATCAGCGGCAGAGTGTGGCTTGATTGGACTGATGCCATTGGTTTCATACAGCCAGGCTCAGCACCCGTTTCCACGTTTAGTGTCTCATCAACATCAGCGGCAGAGTCTGGCTTGATTGGACTGATGCCATTGGTTTCATACAGCCAGACTCAGCACCAGCTTCCACGTTTAGTGTCTCATCAGCAGCAGCGGCAGAGTGTGGCTTGCTTGGACTGATGCCATTGGTTTCATACAGCCAGGCTCAGCACCCGTTTCCACGTTTAGTGTCTCATCAGCGGCAGAGACTGGCTTGCTTTTACTGATGCCATTGGTTTCATACAGCCAGGCTCAGCACCGGCTTCCACGTTTAGTGTCTCATCAGCGGCAGAGTCTGGCTTGATTGGACTGATGCCATTGGTTTCATACAGCCAGACTCGGCACCAGCTTCCACGTTTAGTGTCTCATCAGCGGCAGATTCTGGCTTGCTTGGACCAAGGCCATTAATCGAACCCCGGACCGGTTCCGCCTTGAGGATCACAGAGTTCACAAGCATTGGCTCAACCAAAGCTTGACCCTGCTGCCGATGAGAGGCTGAATAGATAGAGGACTGCAGAGCTTGGGGTAATTGTTTATTTTTGCTCACAAGTGCTGCGGATTGTCCAGCGTTGTGCGGTTTGCAGTTTGCATGCCACCCCTGCTGTGTAACATACACACACACGCACGCTAATGTTTGTGACCTTAAAGGATGTGTAAATGTTGAACTTCTTTCGCACCGTACGTAGCCAACCGTTGCTATTCGGAGTGTGCGGAGGGAAGGACAGCAAACTAAACACAACAACAACAACAACCAGGAGCAGTTCTACAGAAATTCGTTTTCAAATCTTAAACAATTGACAAGGTGGGGGGCCCAGGCCTCATAATGGGGGGGCTCACGACGGACAACAAATGTCTTGACAGCCTTCCCCACCCCCCACCCCCCAAATCGCTCCTCAATTTATCGGCCCTTGAGTGATGATCGGCTGACTGAATTCGAGCCACCTCCTGGTGCCCGACTCAACAAGACGTTTCTGGCCGGCCCTGCGTGAGCACAGTTCAGGCGCCCGTCACAGCAATGTGGAATGTCCGCGGATTGCCGCAGGAGATGATCGTGGGTGAGGTGGGGGGGGGTGAGGTGGGGGGGTGAGGTGGGGGGGGTGAGGTGGGGGATGTTCACCCGTTGCCGGGGGGAGGGAGGGGGGGTGAGGTGGGGGGGGGTGAGGTGGTGGGGGGGGTGAGGTGGTGGGGGGGGGTGAGATGGGGGGGGTGAGGTGGGGGGGGTGAGGTGGTGGGGGGGGTGAGGTGGGGGGGGTGAGGTGGTGGGGGGTGTTCACCCGTTGCCGGGGGGAGGGGGGGAGGGGCACCACTGTCGCTTAATTGGGCCCCTAATTAGCGAGGGAGGGAGGGAGGAGATTGGGGGAGGGGTGGAGGCGGGGGGAGGGGTGACACGTGGTGCGTGCTAACGGCACTTGACCCAACAGTCTGTGAAGACTACAGGGGGAATCTTTGTCTTTGTGGGTCAGTGGGGAGCGGTGGTGCAGCGCTTAGCGCGCTGAGCCGCAAACCCGGCCATGTATGAGTCTGTGGGTTTCTATGTGAGTCTGTGGGTCTCTATGTCTCTGGGTCTCTATGTAAATCTATGGGTCTTTATGTAAGTATATGGGTCTCTATGTGAGTCTGTGGGTCTCTATGTATGTGGGTCTCTACGTGATTCTGTGGGTCTCTATGTGAGCCTGTGGGTGTCTATGTGAGTCTATGGGTCTCTATGTGAGTCTATGGGTCTCTATGTATGTGGGTCTCTATGTATGTGGGTCTCTATGTGAGTCTATGTGTCTCTATGTGAGTCTATGGGTCTCTATGTATGTGGGTCTCCATGCGAGTCTGTGTGTCTCTATGTGAGTCTATGGGTCTCTATGTGAGTCTATGGGTCTCTATGTGAGTCTATGGGTCTCTATATATGTGGGTCTCTATGTAAATCTATGGGTCTTTATGTAAGTATATGGGTCTCTATGTGAGTCTGTGGGTCTCTATGTATGTGGGTCTCTACGTGATTCTGTGGGTCTCTATGTGAGCCTGTGGGTGTCTATGTGAGTCTATGGGTCTCTATGTGAGTCTGTGGGTCTCTATGTATGTGGGTATCTATGTATGTGGGTCTCTACGTGATTTTGTGGGTCTCTATGTTAGCCTGTAGGTGTCTATGTGAGTCCTTGAGTCTCTATGTGAGTCTATGGGTCTCTATGTGAGTCTATGGGTCTCTATGTATGTGGGTCTCTATGTATGTGGGTATCTATGTGAGTATTTGATCCCCTGCTGATTTTGTACATTTGCCCAATGATAAAAGAAATGATCAGTCTATAATTTTAATGGTAGGTTTATTTGAACAGTGAGAGACAGAATAACAACAACAAAATCCAGAAAAACGCATGTCAAAAATGTTATAAATTGATTTGCATTTTAATGAGGGAAATAAGTATTTGACCCCTCTGCACAACACGACTTAGTACTTGGTGGCAAAACCCTTGTTGGCAATCAGTGTGCTGTGTGCGTGTTGTGTGTGGTGTTGTGTGTGTGGTGTTGTGTGTGTTTGTGTGTGTGGTGTGTGTGTGGTCTTGTGTTGTGTGTGTGGTGTGTGTTGTGTGTGGTGTTGTGTGTTGTTGTGTTTGTGGTGTGTGTGTTATCTTGTGTGTGTATGTGTGTTGTTGTGTATGCGTGTTGTGTGTGTGTTGTGTGTGATGTGTTGTGTGTGTATGTGTTGTGTGTGTGTATGTGTTGTGTGTGTGTGTATGTGGTGTGTTGTGTGTGTGTGTGGTGTGTTGTGTGTGTGATGTGTTGTGTGTGTGTATGTGTGTATGTGTTGTGTGTTGTGTATGTATGTGTTGTGTGTGTTGTGTGGTGTGTGTGGTGTGTGTGTTGTGTGGTGTGTGTGGTGTGTGTGGTGTGTGTGATGTGTTGTGTGTGTGGTGTGTGTGTGTTGTGTGTGGTGTGTGTGTGTTGTGTGTGGTGTGTGTGTGCGTTGTGTGTGTGTGATGTGTTGTGTGTGTGATGTGTTGTGTTGTGTGTGTGTGCGTTGTGTGTGTGTGGTGTGTGTGTGATGTGTTGTGTGTGTGTGGTGTGTGTGTGTGATGTGTTGTGTGTGTTGTGTGTGTGTATGTGTTGTGTGTATTGTGTGTGGTGTGTGTGTGTTGTGTGTGGTGTGTGTGTGTTGTGTGTGGTGTGTGTGTGTTGTGTGTGGTGTGTGTGTGTGATGTGTTGTGTTGTGTGTGTGTGCGTTGTGTGTGTGTATGTGTTGTGTGTGTGGTGTGTGTGTGGTGTGTGTGTGATGTGTTGTGTGTGTGTGGTGTGTGTGTGTGATGTGTTGTGTGTGTGTTGTGTGTGTGTGTGTATGGTGTTGTGTGTGTGTGTTGTGATGATATAACGCGAACTCCTCAAGTGAGATGGACGCGCACAACCCACCAATCAGCACCTTGACTCTCCGCCGCCTGCCCCCCCTATCCTCGCTTCTCTTACCCCCCCCCCCCCACTTACCCCCCCCCCCCCGCAGTGGGAGGAGATCAGCGAGATCGACGAACACAACCGGCCTCTGCGAACCTTCCAGGTGTGCAACGTGATGGCCCCCCCCGGACAGAGCAACTGGCTCCGCTCCCCCGCGGTGCCGCGGGGCCCGGCACGCCGCCTGCTGCTGGAGCTGCGCTTCACGCTGCGGGACTGCGGGAGCATCCCCGGCGTGCCCGGCACCTGCAAGGAGACCTTCAACCTCTACTTCGGAGAGGCGGGGGGCGCCGCCGCCGGCGGGGGGGGAGAGCCGCCGGCGCCGGCGCCGGCGCCGCTCAGCGAGGACGGCCTCGTCAAGATCGACACCATCGCCGCCGATGAGAGCTTCACGCAGGTACGCGGAGTCGCTGTGACACGTGGTGGGGGGAGGGAGTCTGTGAGTCGCTGTGACACGTGGTGGGGGGAGGGAGTCTGTGAGTCTCTTTGTCACGTGGTGGGGGAGTCTGTGAGTCACTGTGACACGTGGAGGGAGTCTGTGAGTCTCTTTGTCACGTGGGAGGGAGTCTGTGAGTCTCTGTGACACGTGGTGGGGGGAGTCTGTGAGTCTCTGTGACACGTGGTGGGGGGAGGGAGTCTGTGAGTCTCTTTGTCACGTGGTGAGGGGAGTCTGTGAGTCACTGTGACACGTGGTGGGGGGAGTCTGTGAGTCACTGTGACACGTGGAGGGAGTCTGTGAGTCTCTTTGTCACGTGGGAGGGAGTCTGTGAGTCTCTGTGACACGTGGTGGGGGGAGTCTGTGAGTCTCTTTGACACGTGGTGGGGGAGGAGTCTGTGAGTCTCTTTGTCACGTGGTGAGGAGTCTGTGAGTCGCTGTGACACGTGGTGGGGAGGGAGTCTGTGAGTCGCTTTGTCACGTGGTGGGGGAGGAGTCTGTGAGTCTCTTTGTCACGTGGTGAGGAGTCTGTGAGTCGCTTTGTCACGTGGGAGGGAGTCTGTGAGTCTCTTTGTCACGTGGGAGGGAGTCTGTGAGTCACTTTGTCACGTGGTGGGGGAGTCTGTGAGTCACTTTGACACGTGGAGGGAGTCTGTGAGTCGCTGTGACACGTGGTGAGGGAGGGAGTCTGTGAGTCTCTTTGTCACGTGGTGGGGAGTCTGTGAGTCTCTGTGACACGTGGTGGGGAGTCTGTGAGTCGCTTTGTCACGTGGTGGGTGGAGTCTGAGTCACTTTGTCACGTGGGGGGGAGTGTCTGTGAGTCGCTGTGACACGTGGGGGGAGGGAGTCTGTGAGTCACTGTGACACATAGTGGGAGTCTGTGAGTCACTGTGACACGTGGGGGAGTCTGTGAGTCTCTTTGACACGTGGGAGGAGTCTGTGAGTCACTGTGACACATAGTGGGAGTCTGTGAGTCTCTGTGACACGTGAGGGGGAGTCTGTGAGTCTCTTTGTCACGTGGAGGGAGTCTGTGAGTCGCTTTGTCACGTGGGTGGGAGCCTGTGAGTCTCTTTGTCACGTGGAGGGAGGGAGTCTGTGAGTCACTTTGTCACGGGGGGGGGGAGGGAGTCTGTGAGTCACTGTGACACGTGGGGAGGGAGTCTGTGAGTCACTTTGTCACGTGGTGGGGGGAGTCTGTGAGTCTCTTTGACACGTGGGGGAGGCAGTCTGTGAGTCGCTGTGACACGTGGGGGGAGGGAGTCTGTGAGTCACTTTGTCACGGGGGGGGGAGGGAGTCTGTGAGTCGCTTTGTCACGTGGGAGGGAGTCTGTGAGTCGCTTTGTCACGTGGTGGGAGTCTGTGAGTCACTGTGACACGTGGGGGAGGGAGTCTGTGAGTCGCTGTGACACGTGGAGGAGGGAGTCTGAGTCACTTTGTCACGTGGTGGGGGGAGTCCGTGAGTCGCTTTGTCACGTGGTGGGAGTCTGTGAGTCACTGACACGTGGGGGAGGGAGTCTGTGAGTCTCTTTGACACGTGGGGGAGGGAGTCTGTGAGTCGCTGTGACACGTGGTGGGGGAGGCTGTGAGTCTGTGACACGTAGGGGAGTCTGTGAGTCACTGTGACACGTGGGGGAGGGAGTCTGTGAGTCACTGTGACACGTGGGGGAGGGAGTCTGTGAGTCGCTTTGTCACGTGGTGGGGCGAGTCTGTGAGTCACTGTGACACGTGGGGGGAGGGAGTCTGTGAGTCGCTGTGACACGTGGGTGGGAGTCTGTGAGTCTCTTTGTCACGTGGGGGAGGGAGTCTGTGAGTCACTTTGACACGTGGGAGTCTGTGAGTCACTGTGACACGTGGGAGGGAGTCTGTGAGTCACTTTGACACATAGTGGGAGTCTGTGAGTCACTGTGACACGTGGGGGGAGTCTGTGAGTCGCTTTGTCACGTGGTGGGGGGAGTCTGTGAGTCACTGTGACACGTGGGGGAGGGAGTCTGTGAGTCGCTTTGACACGTGGGGGAGGGAGTCTGTGAGTCGCTGTGACACGTGGGGGAGGGAGTCTGTGAGTCACTTTGACACGTGGTGGGGGGAGTCTGTGAGTCTCTTTGTCACGTGGGGGAGGGAGTCTGTGAGTCACTTTGACACATAGTGGGAGTCTGTGAGTCGCTGTGACACGTGGTGGGGGGAGTCTGTGAGTCTCTTTGTCACGTGGGGGAGGGAGTCTGTGAGTCGCTGTGACACGTGGTGGGGGAGTCTGTGAGTCGCTTTGTCATGTGGGGGGAATCTGTGAGTCTCTTTGTCACGTGGGTGGGAGTCTGTGAGTCGCTGTGACACGTGGTGGGGGGAGTCTGTGAGTCCCTGTGACACGTGGGGATTGCGTAACTCTATAAATGTTGTTGTGTCCTTAAACCCGCCACCACCCGACACGGCCTACTAGTCAGGGTTGTCACGGAACAGGACGTGGCCAATTTTTGATGTAATGCTTTCGTGACTTTAGGGATTCATAAAATTCTCACGACGTTTCGACCTCAGAATTTTATTGTTTTATATTTTTATTATTTTATTGTTTCCCTTCTACGTGACTTTACCGAAAGAACGTGGCCAATTCGTTACTAGTACAGCACTAGTGTATAGTGTATCGTGTATAGTAGTGTAGTGTATAGTGTAGTGTATAGTGTTGTGTATAGTGTGTAGTGTATAGTGTAGTGTATAGTGTAGTGTAAAGTGTTGTGTGTAAAGTGTTGTGTGTAGTGTATAGTGTAGTGTATAGTATAGTATAGTGTATAGGGTAGTGTGTAGTGTATAGTGTAGTGTGTATCTTGTAGTGTGTATAGTGTAGTGTGTATAGTATAGTGTATAGTATAGTGTAGTGTATAGTGTAGTGTATAGTGTAGTGTATAGTGTAGTGTATAGTGTAGTGTATAGTGTAGTGTATAGTGTAGTGTGTAGTGTATAGTGTAGTGTATAGTGTAGTGTATAGTGTAGTGTAAAGTGTTGTGTGTAAAGTGTTGTGTGTAGTGTATAGTGTAGTGTATAGTATAGTGTATAGTAGTGTATAGGGTAGTGTGTAGTGTATAGTGTAGTGTGTATCTTGTAGTGTGTGTATAGTGTAGTGTGTAGTGTATAGTGTAGTGTATAGTGTAGTGTATAGTGTAGTGTATAGTGTAGTGTATAGTGTAGTGTATAGTGTAGTGTATAGTGTGTAGTGTAGTGTGTAGTGTAGTGTGTAGTGTAGTGTGTAGTGTGTAGTGTAGTGTGTAGTGTAGTGTGTAGTGTAGTGTGTAGTGTAGTGTGTAGTGTATAGTGTAGTGTATAGTGTAGTGTGTGTAGTGTAGTGTGTAGTGTAGTGTGTAGTGTAGTGTGTAGTGTAGTGTGTAGTGTAGTGTGTAGTGTAGTGTGTAGTGTAGTGTGTAGTGTATAGTGTAGTGTATAGTGTAGTGTATAGTGTAGTGTATAGTGTAGTGTATAGTGTAGTGTATAGTGTAGTGTATAGTGTAGTGTATAGTGTAGTGTATAGTGTAGTGTGTAGTGTAGTGTGTAGTGTAGTGTGTAGTGTAGTGTGTAGTGTAGTGTGTAGTGTAGTGTATAGTGTAGTGTATAGTGTAGTGTATAGTGTAGTGTATAGTGTAGTGTATAGTGTAGTGTATAGTGTAGTGTATAGTGTAGTGTATAGTGTAGTGTATAGTGTAGTGTATAGTGTAGTGTATAGTGTAGTGTATAGTGTAGTGTATAGTGTAGTGTATAGTGTAGTGTATAGTGTAGTGTATAGTGTAGTGTATAGTGTAGTGTATAGTGTAGTGTATAGTGTAGTGTATAGTGTAGTGTATAGTGTAGTGTATAGTGTAGTGTATAGTGTAGTGTATAGTGTAGTGTATAGTGTAGTGTATAGTGTAGTGTATAGTGTAGTGTATAGTGTAGTGTATAGTGTAGTGTATAGTGTAGTGTATAGTGTAGTGTATAGTGTAGTGTATAGTGTAGTGTATAGTGTAGTGTATAGTGTAGTGTATAGTGTAGTGTATAGTGTAGTGTATAGTGTAGTGTAGATAGCATCTGAGAGCGTGCGATGCCGTCACCGCATTTGTTCGATCGCTGAGCCAAAAGCCGCCGCCGCCGCCGCTGCTGCGAGGATGGTCTTAGGGTATCAATGCCACGGTCATTATGAGCCGAGCCCCCCCCCCACCTCCCCCAGTGATTATCCCGGCCGTGATAATTAATCAATCGCGCTCACGGCAGCGGAGTTCCGCGCCATCTGCTCTCGCTTAATCAGCTCTGGCAGGGTTAACGACACGGGCTGATAATGAGACGATTTGACGGATTGCCCCGGCCATTAACCACCCACGCCCCCTGCCCCCCCCCCCCCCGGGCCACGTTAATGCTCCCCCCCCCCTCGTTATTGGTGACCGCGATCGCCGCTCACCGGTCGCGCGGACGGACCGGCGCCCGCCCTGGTAATGTGGAATTCCCCCCCCCCCCCGGGGAGCCGATTACGTCTCACGGATTGGTTGAAGTCGACTGCGTGGATTCTGAGGGCCTGCCTTCGACTAGGCCCGCTCGATTCTCACCCCGAGACGTCGCCGCCCCTCTCACAGTGGCCTTCACTCTCTCAGTGGCCTTCACTCTCTCCCAGTGGCCTTCACTCACACCCAGTGGCCTCTCTCCCAGTGGCCTTCACTCTCCCAGTGGCCTTCACTCTCTCTCAGGGCCTCTCTCTCACTCCCAGTGGCCTTCACTCACACCCAGTGGCCTTCACTCACTCAGTGGGCTTCACTCTCTCAGTGGCCTTCACTCTCAGGGCCCCTATCCCAGTGGGCTTCACTCTCCCAGTGGCCTTCACTCTCTCAGTGGCCTTCACTCCCAGTGGCCTTCACTCTCAGGGCCCCTATCCCAGTGGCCTTCACTCACTCTCAGTGGCCTTCACTCTCTCAGGGCCCCTCTCACAGTGGCCTTCACTCCCAGTGGCCTTCACTCCCAGTGGCCTTCACTCACTCAGTGGCCTTCACTCCCAGTGGCCTTCACTCTCAGTGGCCTTCACTCACTCAGTGGCCTTCACTCCCAGTGGCCTTCACTTTCAGTGGCCTTCACTCACTCAGTGGCCTTCACTCCCAGTGGCCTTCACTCTCAGTGGCCTTCACTCACTCAGTGGCCTTCACTCCCAGTGGCCTTCACTCTCAGTGGCCTTCACTCACTCAGTGGCCTTCACTCACTCAGTGGCCTTCACTCTCACTCTCTCAGTGGCCTTCACTCTCTCTCAGGGCCCCTCTCTCAGTGGCCTTCACTCTCAGGGCCTCTCTCCCAGTGGCCTTCACTCTCTCTCAGGGCCTCTCTCTCACTCCCAGTGGCCTCTCTCTCACTCCCAGTGGCCTTCACTCATTCCCAGTGGCTTTCACTCACTCAGTGGCCTTCACTCTCTCTCAGGGCCTTCACTCTCTCCCAGTGGCCTTCACTCTCAGGGCCCCTTTCTCAGTGGCCTTCACTCTCTCTCAGGGCCCCTCTCTCAGTGGCCTTCACTCTCTCTCAGGGCCTCTCTCCCAGTGGCCTTCACTCACTCTCAGGACCTCTCTCTCACAGTGGCCTTCACTCACTCTCAGGGCCCCTCTCTCAGTGGCCTTCACTCTCTCTCAGGGCCTCTCTCTCAGTGGCCTTCACTCACTCACAGTGGCCTTCACTCTCTCTCAGGGCCCCTCTCTCAGTGGCCTTCACTCTCAGGGGACGGGGGGAGAAGCCATCGCTGTGAGGGCCGCCACGCCGCTTGAAACCGTTGGGGGATTAAAAGCAGCAGCCACCACCAGTAGCCACTCCCTGAAGCCACTCCCAGCAGCCACCCCCTGAAGCCACTCCCTGAAGCCACCCCCTGAAGCCACCCCCAGAAGCCACCCCCAGTAGCCACTCCCTGAAGCCACTCCCAGAAGCCACCCCCTGAAGCCACTCCCTGAAGCCACCCCCTGAAGCCACCCCCAGAAGCCACCCCCAGTAGCCACTCCCTGAAGCCACTCCCTGAAGCCACCCCCTGAAGCCACTCCCTGAAGCCACCCCCTGAAGCCACCCCCAGAAGCCACCCCCAGTAGCCACTCCCTGAAGCCACTCCCTGAAGCCACCCCCAGAAGCCACCCCCAGTAGCCACCCCCAGTAGCCACCCCCAGTAGCCACTCCCTGAAGCCACTCCCTGAAGCCACCCCCAGTAGCCACCCCCAGTAGCCACCCCCAGTAGCCACCCCCAGTAGCCACTCCCTGAAGCCACCCCCTGCACGACACGCCACCAGTGGCCCGCGAGCATTGCAATGAAGAACGCTGCCCGAGCCAGAACCCCTAGACCTGTAGCCTGAACCCCTAGACCTGTAGCCTCAACCCCTAGACCTGTAGCCTGAACCCCTAGACCTGTAGCCTGAAGCCCTAGACCTGTAGCCTGAACCCCTAGACCTGTAGCCTGAACCCCTAGACCTGTAGCCTGAACCCCTAGACCTGTAGCCTGAACCCCTAGACCTGTAGCGTGAACCCCTAGACCTGTAGCCTGAACCCCTAGACCTGTAGCCTGAACCCCTAGACCTGTAGCCTGAACCCCTAGACCTGTAGCCTGAACCCCTAGACCTGTAGCCTGAACCCCTAGACCTGTAGCCTGAACCCCTAGACCTGTAGCGTGAACCCCTAGACCTGTAGCCTGAACCCCTAGACCTGTAGCCTGAACCCCTAGACCTGTAGCCTGAACCCCTAGACCTGTAGCCTGAACCCCTAGACCTGTAGCCTGAACCCCTAGACCTGTAGCGTGAACCCCTAGACCTGTAGCCTGAACCCCTAGACCTGTAGCCTGAACCCCTAGACCTGTAGCCTGAACCCCTAGACCTGTAGCCTGAACCCCTAGACCTGTAGCCTGAACCTCTAGACCTCAAGCCTGAACCCCTAGACCTGTAGCCTGAGCCCCTAGACCTGTAGCCTGAACCCCTAGACCTGTAGCCTGAACCCCTAGACCTGTAGCCTGAACTCCTAGACCTGTAGCCTGAACCTCTAGACCTGTAGCCTGAACCCCTAGACCTGTAGCCTGAACCCCTAGACCTGTAGCCTGAACCCCTAGACCTCAAGCCTGAACCCCTAGACCTGTAGCCTGAACCCCTAGACCTCTATCCTGAACCCCTAGACCTGTAGCCTGAACCCCTAGACCTGTAGCCTGAACCCCTAGACCTGTAGCCTGAACCCCTAGACCTCAAGCCTGAACCCCTAGACCTGTAGCCTGAACCCCTAGACCTGTAGCCTGAGCCCCTAGACCTGCGCTAACTACTATACCTAACCCTACCCCTAACCCCTATACATACCCCGTAACCCCCGACTCTAATCTTGACCCTTAGGGGCCGTCCATAAATGACGTCACGTGATTTTGGACGATTTTTTACCCCTCCCCCCTCGTCACACATCGTCACAAATGTCTGACCCCCCCCCCCCCAGGTGCGTGACGTCATTTATGGACGTCCCCTAACTCCCAATTCGGAGATGTACTTCTAACCTTTGTGAAGGCCTCCCCACACTGTGGTGGCTTCTTTGACCATACTTCACCACTCCTGTCACCACCCCATCTCCCGGCGTAGGTGGACGTGGGCGAGCGCGTGCTGAAGCTGAACACCGAGGTGCGGGAGCTGGGCCCGCTGTCCGGGCCGCGCGTCCTGGTGGCCCTGCAGGACGTCGGGGCCTGTGTGGCCCTCCTGTCACTCCGCCTCTTCTACAAGCGCTGCCCGGCGACGCGGCGCGGCCTCACGCGCTTCCCGCAGACGGTGGCCGGGGCCGACGCCTCGTCGCTCGTGGAGGTGGGTGGCGGCGGTGGGGAGGGCTGGGCATGGTGCGAGAGAAGTTCAACACGCACGTACGAGAGATGTGAGAGAGGAGGGGGCGCCACGGTGGCTATGAGATGTTAACTGCCTCGCCTGGTACACAGGAGGGCGTGGGCTCGATCCTGACCCTGACGCCTGCTGCTGTGTAGTTGGAGTGAGGCGTCCCTTTCTCTCCCTCTATCTCCTCCCCGTGGTCCCGTGCTATAAATCTCCACGTGATAAGCGACTTCATTCAGCTATCATTTGTGGGCAGGTCGCTTCTGAAAAGAGCTACGTAGCTCAGTGGGCCATACCTGGTAGAATAAACAAAAATAGTAATAATAGCCTAAGGACGGTGTGAAATAAGTTAATCACACACACGTATGAGAGATGTGGGGTATGTGAGACAGAGAGACTGGGAATGATGAGAAGGTGAACACGTGGGGAGTGCCGTCCGCGCTGGTACAGAGAGGGGCTTGTCCGGCTCCCCAGCGTTCTAAGAAGACGCGCTGCACATCACCGACACGTGTGTGTGGTACGTGGCGTGCTCCAGCCGGAGCCGCGCCTTGAGCAGGCCTCTGAACACCGGAAGCAGCACAGAGCAGCCGTCAGTGTCACCTTGCAGCATCTTTATTCTCGTTCTGTACACCGCCAGGCGAAGTTGGCGAGGTCATGGCGCTTGTTAGCCAGGTAAGGCAACCTCCATATACGAAGCTGATGTTGTAGAAGGGCACCCCCAGTTTCCTGAAGATGTCCCCCAAGAAGCGGAACATTGGTTTGAGCCGCTGGCAGCGTAAGTACCGGTGGGGCAGATCCTCCCTGGCACCGCAGGAGATGCACCAAGTCTGGTACCCCCGGCGAGATTCGGCTGAGCCACACGGCCGTTGACAACGTGCAGCGTGCCAACCTCCACTGGAGGTCACCGCAGCGTTTGGCCACGGGAGACTTGTACATTTCAATCGATTGGCGGTAGCCCAGGTCACCGCAAAATATTGGTGGGCCGGGCATAGTTGAAGGTTTTTTTCTGGGAGCATCGCTGGTACTACCGCCCCGTCCTGCCGGAGGGCGACGCTGGGAGCGACGATGACGACGATGTCCATCCCGCCAGCACGACCGTGACCGCCGGCCGTACCAAGAGAGCGCCTGGTGCCCCATTGCCTCCAAGTGATCTCGCTCCCAAAGACAAGGGGGTGGCCGCCCCCGTAAGAAGCAGAACGTGCTGGGGAATGACCAGACCAGCATCCCGATGTACTTTCACAACAAGCGATAAACAGCCGTTGCCACGCACAAATCCCCAGCCCCCCCCCCCTTGTTTATGGGTGTCTTGCGTGTTTTTTATTTCCATATTTGGCGTGCGTATCGGGCTCAGTGACATCTCCCGTTTTCATAGGCCTTCTGGTTTCGGAGTTATAGAGGTTTTGGCACCCCCCCCCCCAGGTCACGATGGTGACCCAGGGGGGCGGTGACCCGGGTCACCGCCAATGGATTCATTTGTTTCCACTGAGGGGCGGCTGCAATGAGGGGAGAGAAATTGTCTCTCCATTTTGTGTCCGGTAGGTCGGCCAGGTCGGCCAGGTCCCGGGAATGCAGCGCCTTTACACAGAGAGACAGACTGAGAGAGAGACAGAGAGAGCTGAGAGACAGAGACAGAGACACAGACAGACAGAGACAGACAGAGAGAGACAGATAGTGAGACAGACAGACAGAGACAGAGAGACAGAGACAGACAGAGAGAGACAGATAGACAGACTGAGAGAGAGACAGAGAGAGCTGAGAGACAGAGACAGACTGAGAGAGAGACAGAGAGAGCTGAGAGACTGAGAGAGAGCTGAGAGACAGACAGACAGAGAGACAGACTGAGAGAGAGACAGAGAGAGCTGAGAGACTGAGAGAGAGCTGAGAGACAGACAGACAGAGACAGACAGAGAGAGACAGACAGAGACAGACAGAGAGAGACAGAGAGCTGAGAGACAGAGAGTGAGACAGACAGACAGAGACAGAGAGACAGACAGATAGACAGATAGACAGACTGAGAGAGAGACAGAGAGAGCTGAGAGACTGAGAGAGAGCTGAGAGACAGAGACAGACAGAGAGAGACAGAGAGACAGACTGAGAGAGAGACAGAGAGAGCTGAGAGACTGAGAGAGAGCTGAGAGACAGAGACAGACAGAGAGAGACAGACAGACAGACTGAGAGAGAGAGAGAGCTGAAAGACAGAGACAGAGACACAAACAGACAGAGACAGACAGAGAGAGACAGAGAGACAGAGAGAGACAGAAAGCTGAGAGACAGAGAGAAAGAGCTGAGAGACAGAGAGTGAGACAGACTATGTCTGTGTCACGATTATTCTGAACCGGTCCTGGGCCTCCCCTAGGTCGCCTCATCTGAGTAGCTGGTGCGGTGTGTAAACATCGCCACCGGGGAGACAAAGGCGGCCGGGCGTGGTGCTGGCCACCCACCCCCTCGTGTGCCGTTCCGGGCTTCATGAGGTGCTGCCCGCTAACAGCACTTGCCCCACAGTCTGCCGAGGCTACACGGGGGATCTTTGTCTTTGTCGACAGGTGCAGGGGCAGTGCGCCCCCAACGCCGGACCCCTGCCCCAAGGGGCCCCCCAGAACCTCCGCGCGGCACTCCGTCCGGCCCCCCTCTCGAACGCGGCGAGGCCCGAAAGCCTCCCCCCCTCCTCCCCCTCCTCGCCGGGGGGAGGGGAGACAAAGGCGGCCGTGACGGGGGGCGCGCCGGCGCCTCTGCCCCCGCCGCCACGGATGTTCTGCAGCGCGGACGGCGAGTGGCTGGTGCCGATCGGCAGCTGCGGGTGCCGGCCCGGCTACCAGGAGGTGGAGGGGGACGACGAGGAGGAGGTGGAGGGGGTGGTGGGGAGGGGGGGGAGGAGGAGGAGGGGGGGGGAACGAGGGGACGGTGAGCGGGGAACGGGAGGAGGCGCGGAGGTGACGTGCAGAGGTTAGTGGAGTGTGTGTACGTACGTGTGTGTGTACGTGTGTGTGTGTACGTGTACGTGTGTACGTGGGTGTGTGTACGGTGCCGGACGGGCAACTCTGTCGTGGACAGTGCTGTGGGGGGAGGAGCCAATCCGATTGGCTCCTCCCCTCATGGCGTCTGTGACCACCACAGTGGCTAAACGAGGGCTCTGGACGGGTGCGAGGGGCTGGTAACCCCTCCACTTTTAAAATTTACCACTAAACCACGTCTAAAATATCTAACTAATAAGCTTGTGCCGGAGGCCCCGGGGGGACAGGCGTCTATGACGTCTCCTGGCCAAACCCCAATTGGCGGAGCCAGGAGATTGAATCTCTACCCTCGGGGCTCCTCCAGAAACAACGAAAAGCCACTTCGTGTGGCCACGTGGAATGTTCGAACGCTCACTGCGGAGGAGAGGCTGCCACTCCTCTGTCAGGAGCTGGACCGGTACCGCCTGGATCTCTGTGGCATTCAGGAGGTCCGGTGGACCGGTTCTGGCTCCTGCCACCATGATGGGTGGACAGTCCTCTACTCGGGGCAGCAGACTGCCAAACAACAGGGCGTGACTCTTCTTATGAACAAAAGAATGAAGGGGGCGTGGGAGCGTGGCGGTGAGGTGTGGGAAGCTGTAAGCCCCAGGCTACTTTGGGCTCACCTTCCCATCAACCGGAGGCGAGGAGTGGTGGTCGTGGTTACTTATGCCCCCACCGAAGACGAACATCCATGGAGGGATGCAGGCAAAGCCGATGAGTCAGATGCCTTCTATGACCTCCTGTTACAGGTGCTGGTGAAAGTGGCCCCTCGGGATAGAGTCATCTTGTTGGGTGACTTCAATGCCCGAGTGGGTCATGATGCTGGCACCTGGTCTGGAGTGATTGGAGGGCATGGGCCAGATCAGCTCAATAACAACGGTAGGAGGCTGCTAGATTTTTGTGCAGCCCATGGGCTTGTAATTACCAACACGCTGTTCCGGCATCGGCGCATCCACACAACATCATGGATGCATGCCTTGTCCAAGCAATAACATCTGCTGGACTACATAGTGACGGACCAGCGGATGCGAGCCCATGTCCTTGACACCAGGACCTACCGTGGAGTTGATCTGCCCTCTGACCATCGACTCGTCATCTGTAAGATACGCCTGCCATTCTTCCGCTCCGGTGGTGGATGTACACCCAGGACCCCATTCCAACCTAAAGTGGCCTGGTCTCAGTTATCTGATGAAAGTTGCAAGCGAGAATTTCAACATCACCTGCGGCTGGGGTTGGCATCGTCCCCCACTCCTCCTGATGTCGAGGGTAAATGGGCAAGGTTTAGGACTGTCACTCATGCAGCTGCATTGGCTGCTTTGGGTACGCGGTCCAGACCTCCCCAGAGACCCTGGCTGACAGAGGAGGTGTTCAGGATAGTTGAGAAAAAGCGACAGGCCCACTGTCATCGGCTACAGAATCCCACGTCAGAGAATGAGGAGGCTTACCACAGCCTTCGCTCGGAGGTTTGGAGAGCCGTGAGGCACTGCAAGCATGGGTGGTGGTCGCGGGTTGCTGAGGAGATGGAGTCTGCCTCAATCGCCCGCGATCTTAAATCTCTATCTAACTCCATCAAAAAAGTAACCTGCAGCACCACACCTATTACCATCATTAGGGGAAAAAACGGTGATCCAATCTCCGACCCCCAGGAACAGGTTTGCAGATTTGCTGAGCATTTCTGTGAGGTCCTGGGGGAGGGAAAATCCCTCAGCCAGGAAAACATCGTGGCACAAAGTGAGGATGACCCTGCTGAAGTGCGTGGCTGGCTGAAGTGCAATCTGTTGAGGAAGTGCTGAAGGTGATCCGGAGTCGGAGACCAGGAAAGGCAGCGGGCAGAGATGATCTCGCAAGCAAAATGCTGAGGGAGGGTGGCGTTTGTGCACAGACTGCCCTATATGACATCATAACAACAGTCTGGACCACTGGACGGGTTCCACAGGATTGGAAGGATGCCCTGGTGGTCCCCCTCTTTAACAAGGGGGACCGCACAGGCTGTAACAACTACAGGGGCATCTCACTCCTCAGTGTGCCAGGAAAGGTCCTGGCAAGGATTATTCAACATCGCCTTGCCAGGCACGTTGAGGAGAGGCTTGCGGAGCCCCAATGCGGTTTCAGGAAAGGGCGGTCCTGCACAGATGCCATATTTTCTGTCCATCTGCTACAGCAGAGGTGTAGGGAATTCCAGCAAGACCTACATCTCTGCTTTATTGACCTGTTCAGGGCCTATGATCCCATCAGTAGACCTGGGCTCTGGGTTGTTCTTCGTGCTTTTGGAGTACCTGACCCTCTGCTCACGATCATTAAGGACCTTCATGATGGTGAGCGGGCCTGGGTAAAACTACGTGGCCGGGAGTCAGAGCCATTCCCTGTACACCTTGGGGAGCGACAGGGATGTCCTCTGGCTCCCACATTATTTAACATCTATTTTGACCACGTAGTTCATGAAGCCTTCAATAGCTGTACCGGGGGAATCTCCATATGGTACAGATATAATGGGAGGCTGATCGATGCCCGGGTGCGGTCAAGGGATGGCTCCCTATTGCTCAACCACGTTATGTATGCCGATGATTTGGTAATAGCTGCTCATTCAGAGGATAAGTTGGAGATGCTGCTGCTGACACTGGAGCATGCCACTAAGAGATGGGGCCTCATCATCATCCCCACCAAAACTAAGCACCTGCCTGGGTATTTTGTACCATAGGACACTCCACCCTCACAACTCCCAATCGGTGATGGGGCAGTTGTGGAGAGAGTGGAGAGTTTCCCATAGCTGGGCAGTGTGCTTATGACCGGCTCCAGTTTAACAGTAGAGGTCTCACTCCGAATCAGTCAAGCAGCAATATCTTTTCATCGGTTGCGTAACGCTGTGTGGAAGCTACCTGGTCTGTCGCTCCGCACTAAGCTTCAGGTCTTCTCGGCCACAGTCATTCCCTCCCTTCTCTACGCTTGCGAAACGTGGACCCCCTTAATGGAACATCTTCACCGGTTAGAAACATTTAGGCTAGCCTGCCTACAATTCATCCTGGGTTTAACCAGGCTGGATTGTGTGAGGAGCTTACAAATCCTTGAAAGATCTGGGCAAGGTCCCATCGGTTAGCTCCTCCGGCAGGCAAGGCTGCGTTGGCTGGGTCATGTAGCCCGCATGCCCAGCCACCGCATGCCGAAACAGCTTTTGTTCGGCCGGATCGAGGGGGCTAAACGGGCGCGGGACGAGCTAGAGAAGAGATGGAGTGATGTGGGACAGGAGGACGTGGAGCTGAGTGGACTTGCCGATGACTGGTACCAGCGGTGTCAAGATCGGCCTCTGTGGAGGAGGCTCGTGAAGGACGCTACTGGGCAGTTGGAGGCAGTCGCCCTCCAACAACAACGGAGGGCGGAGGAGCAACGCTCAGAACAACGAGCGGAGCGCCGGGTGGCTAAAGCACAGCAGGTTGGCACAGTAGGGGGCACAGGTGGTGCATCAGCCAGTCATCTCAGTCAGTCGACCCGTGGCACCTGGGTCTGCCCCGTGACCTCCTGCCAGCGGGCGTTCGACACTTCACGTGGCCTCAGGGTGCACATAGCCTGGCACAAGCGTCGTGGTGACGTCACCGCCACTTAGTGGCGAATGGCGGTTGTTATTGTTGTTGTGTGTGGGGAGCGGTAGTGTAGTGGTTAGCCCGTTGCGCTACAAACCCGGCGACCCGAGTTGGATTCCCGCTCACGGCCAACATCGGTGACGATTATCTGAACCGGTCCTGGGCCTCCCCTAGGTCGCCTCAAATGAGAACCTGGTGCGGTGTGTAGTAAACATCGCTACTGGGGAGACAAAGGCGGCCGGGCGTGGTGTTGGCCACCCACCCCCTCGCGTGCCGTGCCGGCTTTCATAGGTGCTCGCAAACAGCACTTGCCCCTACAGCCTGTTAAGGCTACACGTCTCCTAGCCACCGTGACGATGATGGTGATGATGAGATTGGGGGGTGCAAACTCCAAATATAAAACGGCAGTCAGGCTCGGGATTGAGCCCACAACGCCTGCATACCAGGCGAGGTAGTTGACATCTCCTATCCACTCTCGTGTAGCGTGCAGGCCAGGCTTCTACAGCTCTGGGGGGCCCGGGGGAGACGGGGGGCGAGCAGGTTGCCTGCGCTGCCCCCCAATGAGCCACTCGGCGCAGCAGGGGGCCAGCTTGTGTGAGTGCAGCGCAGGGTTCCACAGAGCCCCCCACGAAGCGGCTTCCACGCCGTGCACACGTACGTACGCACACGCACACACACGTACATACGCACACACACGTACGTACGCACACACACACACGTACACGCGCACACACACGTACACACACACGCACACGTACGTACACGCACACACGTACGTACGCACATACACACACGTGCGTACGCACACACACACGTATGCACACACATGTACATACGCACACGCACACACACGTGCGCACACGCACACACACACACGTACGCACACACACGTACGCACACACACACACGTATGCAC
Source organism: Petromyzon marinus (assembly GCF_048934315.1). Taxonomy (NCBI): domain Eukaryota; kingdom Metazoa; phylum Chordata; class Hyperoartia; order Petromyzontiformes; family Petromyzontidae; genus Petromyzon; species Petromyzon marinus. The sequence continues at coordinate 11,095,086 of NC_133740.1, read as the reverse complement.
ACACACGTACGTATGCACACACACACACGTACACGCGCACGCACGTACGTACGTACATACATACACAGAGATGTACACGTACACACGGCCGTACACGCGTTGATACACGCACATTTAGACATGTACGCACGCATACACGCATGCGTACATACACACGTACACAGATACACACATATACATGTATGCACGCACGCACACAGATACACACGTACACACGTACATACACACGTACACACAGATATACACGCGCGTACACACGTACGTACACACGTGCGTACACACGTACGTACAGATATACACACGCATAGACACGTACACACACGTACGCACCCACAGATACACACATACGCACACGTAGACACGTACACACGTACGTACACACCCATACACACGTGCCCACGTCTCTCTCCGTGTCCATGGCCCCTATCCCCGCGTGTCTCTGTGTGTCTCTGTGTCTCTGTGTGTCTCTGTGTCTCTGTGTGTCTCTGTGTCTCTGTGTCTCTCCCGCGTGTCCCTCTGCCCGCCCCCCCCAGGCCCCCCGTCGGCTCCCCGTGACCTCGTGTCGCGGGTCAACGGGACGTCCGTGTGGCTGTCGTGGTCGCCCCCCGCCGACCTGGGGGGTCGCTCTGATCTCTCCTACTCGCTGGAGTGCCTTCGCTGTGGCACTCCACCTCCTCCTCCTCCTGCCCCTCAGCAACAGCTCCTCACACTCGGATTCCCGCAGAATTCCCGGCAGCAGCAGCAGCAGCCTCTCCGGGTCTCTCCGGAAAACTGGAACACCAGCGCCGGCGGCGGCGGCGGCGTCATTCGGGATTCCTTGGGACTCAGGATCCGGAACCGCCTCCTCCCGGCGCGGTTCCATACCCAGGATCCTGTCGGAGTTTTCCCGGAATTCCGGGCGGGCGTCTCGGAGTCGGAGCGCCGCGATCCGAGATGGAACCCGCGGCGTCGCGATCCTCCTCCTCCTCCTCCGCCTCCTCCTCCGTCGAGACGACGTTCCCAGGGCCCCGAAGCTCGCCTCCCGTCGGCGCTATCCCCACGCTTCCCGGAGCGCCGCCTCGCCGAGGAGGCGGGGAGAGAGCGGCGCTCCGCCCTCCCGCGGTCGGAGCGCCGCTCCGTCCGCTCGGCGTCGAGGCCGCGCGGCGGCGCCGGGGGGGGCGGCCCCCGGGGGACTCCGGCCGAGCTTCCCGGCACTCCCGGCGCTCCCGGCGCTCCCGGCGGGGACGGCGGCGGGGACGGCGGCTGCGTGCCGTGCGGGTCGCCCGATCCGGTTTTCGAGCCGGCCCGGGAGGGCCTCGTCCGGGCCGAGGCGGCCGTGCGGGGCCTGGCGCCGCACACGGGCTACACGCTGCGCGTGCGCGCCGCCAACGGCGTCTCGGGCGCCGCCGCCGCTGGGCCCTTCGTGTCGGTCAGCGTCACCACCAACCAGGCCGGTGGGCTGCACCGCTGTCTCTCTGATGCCGACGCTGCTGACACTGCTGCTGCTGACACTACTACTACTGCTGCTGCTGCTGACACTACTACTACTACTACTGCTGACACTACTACTACTACTGCTGACACTACTACTACTGCTGCTGACACTACTACTACTGCTGCTGACACTACTACTACTGCTGCTGACACTACTACTACTGCTGCTGACACTACTACTACTACTGCTGACACTACTACTGCTACTGCTGCTGCTGACACTACTACTACTACTGCTGACACTACTACTACTGCTGCTGACACTACTGCTGCTGCTGACACTACTACTACTACTGCTGACACTACTACTACTGCTGCTGACACTACTGCTGCTGCTGACACTACTACTACTGCTGCTGACACTACTACTACTGCTGCTGACACTACTACTACTGCTGCTGACACTACTACTACTACTGCTGACACTACTACTACTGCTGCTGACACTACTGCTGCTGCTGACACTACTACTACTGCTGCTGACACTACTACTACTGCTGACACTACTGCTGCTACTGCTGCTGCTGACACTACTACTGCTGCTGACACTACTACTACTACTGCTGCTGCTGACACTACTACTACTACTGCTGACACTACTACTGGTACTGCTGCTGCTGCTGCTGACACTACTGCTGCTGACACTACTACCACTACTACTGCTGCTGACACTACTACTACTGCTGACACTACTACTGCTACTGCTGCTGACACTACTGCTGCTGACACTACTACTACTACTGCTGACACTACTACTACTGCTGCTGACACTACTACTACTGCTGCTGACACTACTACTACTGCTGCTGACACTACTACTACTACTGCTGACACTACTACTACTGCTGCTGACACTACTACTGGTACTGCTGACACTACTACTACTGCTGCTGACACTACTACTACTGCTGCTGACACTACTACTACTGCTGCTGACACTACTACTACTACTGCTGACACTACTACTACTGCTGCTGACACTACTGCTGCTGCTGACACTACTACTACTGCTGCTGACACTACTACTACTGCTGCTGACACTACTACTACTGCTGCTGACACTACTACTGCTGACACTACTACTACTGCTGCTGACACTACTGCTGCTGCTGACACTACTACTACTGCTGCTGACACTACTACTACTGCTGACACTACTGCTGCTACTGCTGCTGCTGACACTACTACTGCTGCTGACACTACTACTACTACTGCTGCTGCTGCTGACACTACTACTACTACTACTGCTGACACTACTACTACTACTGCTGACACTACTACTACTGCTGCTGACACTACTACTACTGCTGCTGACACTACTACTACTGCTGCTGACACTACTACTACTGCTGCTGACACTACTACTACTACTGCTGACACTACTACTGCTACTGCTGCTGCTGACACTACTACTACTACTGCTGACACTACTACTACTGCTGCTGACACTACTGCTGCTGCTGACACTACTACTACTACTGCTGACACTACTACTACTGCTGCTGACACTACTGCTGCTGCTGACACTACTACTACTGCTGCTGACACTACTACTACTGCTGCTGACACTACTACTACTGCTGCTGACACTACTACTACTACTGCTGACACTACTACTACTGCTGCTGACACTACTGCTGCTGCTGACACTACTACTACTGCTGCTGACACTACTACTACTGCTGACACTACTGCTGCTACTGCTGCTGCTGACACTACTACTGCTGCTGACACTACTACTACTACTGCTGCTGCTGACACTACTACTACTACTGCTGACACTACTACTGGTACTGCTGCTGCTGCTGCTGACACTACTGCTGCTGACACTACTACCACTACTACTGCTGCTGACACTACTACTACTGCTGACACTACTACTGCTACTGCTGCTGACACTACTGCTGCTGACACTACTACTACTACTGCTGACACTACTACTACTGCTGCTGACACTACTACTACTGCTGCTGACACTACTACTACTGCTGCTGACACTACTACTACTACTGCTGACACTACTACTACTGCTGCTGACACTACTACTGGTACTGCTGACACTACTACTACTGCTGCTGACACTACTACTACTGCTGCTGACACTACTACTACTGCTGCTGACACTACTACTACTACTGCTGACACTACTACTACTGCTGCTGACACTACTGCTGCTGCTGACACTACTACTACTGCTGCTGACACTACTACTACTGCTGCTGACACTACTACTACTGCTGCTGACACTACTACTGCTGACACTACTACTACTGCTGCTGACACTACTGCTGCTGCTGACACTACTACTACTGCTGCTGACACTACTACTACTGCTGACACTACTGCTGCTACTGCTGCTGCTGACACTACTACTGCTGCTGACACTACTACTACTACTGCTGCTGCTGACACTACTACTACTACTGCTGACACTACTACTGGTACTGCTGCTGCTGCTGCTGACACTACTGCTGCTGACACTACTGCTGCTACTGCTGCTGCTGACACTACTACTGCTGCTGACACTACTACTACTGCTGACACTACTACTGCTACTGCTGCTGACACTACTGCTGCTGACACTACTACTACTACTGCTGACACTACTACTACTGCTGCTGACACTACTACTACTGCTGCTGACACTACTACTACTGCTGCTGACACTACTACTACTGCTGCTGACACTACTACTACTACTGCTGACACTACTACTACTGCTGCTGACACTACTGCTGCTGCTGACACTACTACTACTGCTGCTGACACTACTACTACTGCTGCTGACACTACTACTACTGCTGCTGACACTACTACTACTACTGCTGACACTACTACTACTGCTGCTGACACTACTGCTGCTGCTGACACTACTACTACTGCTGCTGACACTACTACTACTGCTGACACTACTGCTGCTACTGCTGCTGCTGACACTACTACTGCTGCTGACACTACTACTACTACTGCTGCTGCTGACACTACTACTACTACTGCTGACACTACTACTGGTACTGCTGCTGCTGCTGCTGACACTACTGCTGCTGACACTACTGCTGCTACTGCTGCTGCTGACACTACTACTGCTGCTGACACTACTACTACTGCTGACACTACTACTGCTACTGCTGCTGCTGCTGACACTACTGCTGCTGACACTACTACTACTACTGCTGACACTACTACTACTGCTGCTGACACTACTACTACTGCTGCTGACACTACTACTACTGCTGCTGACACTACTACTACTACTGCTGACACTACTACTACTGCTGCTGACACTACTGCTGCTGCTGACACTACTACTACTGCTGCTGACACTACTACTACTGCTGCTGACACTACTACTACAGCTGCTGACACTACTACTACTACTGCTGACACTACTACTACTGCTGCTGACACTACTGCTGCTGCTGACACTACTACTGCTGCTGACACTACTACTACTGCTGACACTACTGCTGCTACTGCTGCTGCTGACACTACTACTGCTGCTGACACTACTACTACTACTGCTGCTGCTGACACTACTACTACTACTGCTGACACTACTACTGGTACTGCTGCTGCTGACACTACTGCTGCTGACACTACTGCTGCTACTGCTGCTGCTGCTGACACTACTACTGCTGCTGACACTACTACTACTGCTGACACTACTACTGCTACTGCTGCTGCTGCTGACACTACTGCTGCTGACACTACTGCTGCTACTGCTGCTGCTGACACTACTACTGCTGCTGACACTACTACTACTACTGCTGACACTACTACTGCTGCTGACACTACTACTGGTACTGCTGCTGCTGCTGACACTACTGCTGCTGCTGACACTACTGCTGCTACTGCTGACACTACTCCTGGTACTGCTGCTGCTGCTGCTGACACTACTGCTGCTGCTGACACTACTGCTGCTACTGCTGACACTACTACTGCTGCTGCTGACACT